>NC_053166.1:43905709-44035709 GCF_016835505.1 Polypterus senegalus
AATATTATTCCTGAATAAATCAACTCAAACCTTAAACAACTTATAATATTTTGCTCTCCATAAAAATATATCCTGTCTAAATTATACAAGTTAGAAATAAAGTAAACGTTAAAAGAACAAACATTCAAATTTCTTTACTCTTATGTAATTTTATATAAAAATAAACTTAGATTTTAAATATCCCAAAAGATTTTGCTCTCCATAAAAATATATCCTGTCAAAATTATACAAATTCAAATATGAACATGCTGCATAACAAAACCTGGAAATATAAATAAAATGTGTTCCTTTCAGCAATAACAAATCAAATCATTCAGTTGTCTTTGCTCATATGTCATTTTAGAGCTGGACGCCTGGCATCTTTTTGGCAACAGGTTCGTTTCTGTTTGGTGTGAGGTTCTGTGTTGTGGAGATTCTCAGGATGGATTGCAGGTGCTCATCAGTGAGGCGACTCCTGTGTGCTGTTTTGTTAGTCTTTATCACTGAGAAGAGCTTCTCACACAGATATGTGCTACCAAACATGCACAAGGTTCGAGCCGCATGTAGACGGACTTTTTGTTCTTCAAAGTCACCAAAGCGCCGTGCAAACTCAGTGCAGCGCCAGTTTATCAGCAAAGTGCGATTTGGGAACACCGTAGTGACGACTTGGTTTAACATTACTTGGCAACAGGGTTGCACTGGTGCATTTGTGTCTCCCATAAAAGCAGCTTCACTTGAAATCACTTTGTGATTGTGCACGGGTAAAACGTCCGCTGAAGTGTCAGATTCTTATTTAATTCTTCTGCTTTCTGTATCTTCTGCATTGCATTCAGGTTACCCTGATGTTTTGTCTCATAGTGCCGTCTTAGATTAAATTCTGTAATTACAGCCACATTAGCTCCACAAATGAGACACACGGGTTCAGTAAACATATACTCAGCCTCCCATCGGTTTTTAAAGGCTCTATTTTCAGAATCAACTTTTCTCTTCAGCATCGTGTGAGCTAGCTTCGCAATAACTTGCAGCATCATAAGCTAGACTTGATTAACGTGGTAAGTGTTCGCAAGGCAGCTGAAGCGCTGCATTATGGGATCTGTAGTTTATTGTGTTACCAGCGCTTCATATACCCGGCTTTAATAACAATAATACAGTATATAAAATGATCTCGCGGCCGGATATAATTACACGCCGGGCGGATGTGGCCCGCGCCCTTGAGTTTGACACATATGGACTAAATAGAACTTGAAAAGATATATTTTTTCAAATGTGATCGCGCAATTCAGATAGAGTTGACGCAACTACAGCCTGCATGCCTCAATAAGTCATCCTCCCTCGTTCTTACTTTTTACCGTTCATCTAATGAATACACTGAGTATGGCTTTACCAAAACAATCATTGATGGCGAATAAAGTATCCATTATTCGAGTATGTAGATCGGGATATATATATACATATATATATACCCGCGTATCGCAGCGGAGAAGTAGTGTGTTAAAAAGCTAGAAAAGAAAAGGGAACATTTTAAAAATAACGTAACATGACTGTCAATATACAGTATTTGTTTTGTGAGTGTTACTGAGTGTTGCTGTCATCAAGGATTTGATTATCATTATTTCTTTCAATCAGGTTCGTATTTGTAGGATGTGTTGTGTTCAAGTTACATTCCGTGTTTGTCAATCGTTGTAAAGATGACAGGTTTCATTCATCGATTCGTTTCTTACTGCATCAATAAACAGCTCGTCTTCTTCTTTATCTGAGACCTGACACACTGCATGCACGGGTTTTTTACACTGTCTTCCTTTAGCGGGACATTGACTTTTTCCACCGTGTGCTTTGTTTCCGCAGTAGCTGGATTTATGAATATGCTTGTATCAGACGCTTCATATTTTTTGCTGCCTTTTCAATTGTGTAATTCGGTTTTGTTCAGGCTCTTTGGAACTGTTGCTTTTATCTGTGCACTGCGCCAGTTCACGTGAGCCGCTCGGTGTACATGCATCGAAGTTTCCCAGCTGTGCTGGTGCCATCTCGTGCTATGTCCATGGCTGTATTTAATGTTACCTTAGTCCTGGCACTTAAAACTTTCTCTCGCAGTTTCGCTGAGTTTGTGTCAAACACCACCCTGACCATCTCATCTTCCTCTCCATAAGCACAGTCCTTCACCCGTGAATATTTAGTGGGAGTTTGCTATTGGATTGCCGCTGACGGACGGCCTTATATGGGCAGGCACTAAATTACAAACGCCAGCGCAGCCTGTCTATGAACTTAATTTAAAGTGTAGGTTTACATCGTGCTTTGTTTCCGAAGTAGCAGAACTCATGAATATGGTTGTATATGTCACTGCCGCTTCTTATTGTTTCGCTGCCTTCTCAATTATATAATGCATGTCTTCCTGGTTTTCTATGTACTGCGTGTTTACGTGAAGGCGTGATGATGTCACACGAAACTCCGCCCCCACGGCGTTCAAGACCATCTCCATTACAGTAAATGGAGAAAAACAGCTTCCAGTTATGACCATTACGCGTAGAATTTCGATATAAAACCTGCCCAACTTTTGTAAGGAAGCTGTAAGGAATGAACCTGCCAAATTTCAGCCTTCCACCTACACGGGAAGTTTGGAGAATTAGTGATGAGTGAGTGAGTGAGTGAGTGAGGGCTTTGCCTTTTATTAGTATAGATACTGAAATGTTAGTATTAAAAGACTAAAAAATATTTTACAAGTGAAGACAGATAGATATTTCATCTATTGTCAAATTATTTCAAGGAAATGAACCAGCAGACTCATTAAGCCTTAAGGATCTCATTTAATCACCCATGAGGCCAACATTTATGAAGAATAAAAAATAAACAGTGTACCCAGGAAGGCATGCATATGACCGTGGAATGGGCTATTGAAGAAATGTGGAATAGGTTATTGAAGAAATGTAGCTGTAAGTGTTAAGGTACACTTTGAAATAGAGAAGGTGTCAGAAGGGACACCATGTAAATGTTTGACTGGAGGATAATTAAAGGTAGCAGACAAAAAACATGGTCAGACGGACAGGCAGAGGTCAAAAATACCACATCTGAGAAAGGATTAATAGTGAAAATAATTCAACAAATCGGTAAGTATGAAACACAGACAACCCCTAATTCCATAAAAGTTGAGACACTGTGTAAAATGTAAATAAAAATAGAATGCAATGATATGTAAATCTCATATATCCATATTTTATTCACAATAGAACATAGAAAACATATCAAAAGTTGAGACATTTTATCATTTTGTGAAAATTTGTAGTTCATTTTGAATTTAATGGCAGCGACACGTCTCAAAAAAGTTGGGATGGAGGAAACTGAAAAAGTAATTGGCAACATGTCAATAACATGATTGGGTATAAAAAGAGCACCTTAGAGAGGCAGATACTCTCAGAAGTAAAGATAGGCAGAGGTTCACCAATCTGCAAAAAAAAACGCCTACAAATTGTGGAATAATTGCAGAATATTGTTCATCAGCGTAATATTGTGAAGACTGTTGTGAATATCTCATCATGTACAGTACATAATATTATCAAAAGATTCCAAAAATCTGAAGAAATCTCTGTGTACATGGAACAAGGCTGAAAATCAGTATTGGATGCCCATGACCTTTGGGCCCTCAGGCAGCACTGCATTAAAAACAGGCACAATTCTGTCATGGAAATCATTGCATGGGTTCAGGAACACTTCTAGAAATCGTCTGTGATCACAGCTGGCCGTGCCATTTACAAATGCAGGTTAAAGCTTTATCATGCAAAGAAGAAGCCATATGTGAACATGATCCAGAAATGAGGCCATTTTTGGGTCAAAGCTCATTTAAAATAGAAAGCTCTTCTGTCATCAGACAAATTAAAATTTGAAATTCTTTTTGGAGAACATGGATCCTGTGTCTTCCAGGATAATGAGGATAGTAACCATGTGGCTTGTTAGCTATTCTCAGTTCAAAAGCCTGCATCTGTGATGTTATGTGAGTGCATTAGTGCCCATGAAATTGGCAATTTGCACATCCGGAAAGGACCATTAATGCTGAAAGGTAAATACTGGTTTTAGAGTAGCATATGCTGCCATTCAGACAATGTCTTTTTCAGGGAAGGTCTTGCATATTCCAGCAATACAATGCTAAACCGCATACTGCATCTGTTATAATAGCATGGCTTTATATTAGACGAGTCCCTGTGCTGAGCTGGCCTGCCTGCATTTCAGACCTTTCACCAACTGAAAACATTTGGCATATCACGAAACAAAAAATGAGACAAAGAAGACCCAGGACTGTTGAACAGCTAGAATCCTGTATCAGACAAGAATTGGACAGCATTCCTCTCCCAAAAGTGTACTCCATTCCCAGATGTTTACAGACAGTTGTTAAAAGAAGAGGGGATGCTACACAGTGGTAAACATGCCCAGGTTCCAAGTTTTTGAGACATGTTGCTGACATCAAAATCAAAATTACCTTATTCTTTAAACATTTGATATGTTTTCTATGTTCTATTGAGAATAATATATGGGTTTATGAGATTTGCAAATCATTGCATTCTGTTTTTATTAACATTTAACTCGGCGCCACAACTTTTTTGGAATTGGGGATGTAGTATAATGAGATCCTAGACAAAACTAGTCCTCTAGCCATAACAATAATACTTTAGAAAGAAACTAGGAGAATCTATGCTAATAAAAGGCAAAGCCCTCACTGACTGACTGACTGACTGACTGACTCACTCACTTACTCACTCACTCACTCACTCACTCATCACTAATTCTCCAACTTCCCGTATAGGTAGAAGGCTGAAATTTGGCAGGCTCATTCCTTACAGCTTACTTACAAAATTTGCGAAGGTTTCATTTCGAAATTGTACGTGTAATGGTCATAACTAGAAGCTATTTTTCTCCATTTACTGTAATGGAGTTGAGCTCGAAAGTCGTGGAGGGCGGAGTTTCATGTGACATCATCACACCTCCCATGTAATCACGCAGTACGTAGAAAACCAGGAAGAGCTCCAAAAACCACTAAAGAAAACATACATTATATAATTAAGAAGGCAGCGAAACAATTAGAAGCAAGCGAGTGACATATAAAACCATCTTCAGCGGCTCACGTGAACTGACGCAGTGTGCAGACAAAAAGCAACAGTTCCAAAGAGTGCTGAACAAAAAACGAATTACACTGCTACGCTCAAATAGACAAACCGCACGCCCTGGCGCAATAGTAGAGGCTTCGCCTCTAGTGCCGAGGTTTGATTCCCGAGAGGGGATGCACTGAGTATGTACGCGCGCTTCTCGATTCATTTTAGCCTCGCATCCCCTTGGTTTGAAACGTATGAAAAAATATGCGGTTAACGCAGAAAGACAGTTCACCAATTGAAGCTTTTGAATAATGGATACTTTATTCGCAATCAATGATTGTTTTGGTAAAGCCATACTCAATGTATTCATTAGATGAACGGTAAAAAAGTAAGAGCGAGGGGAGGGTAACTTATTGAGGCACGCAGGCAAAACCACAATAGCACGCGGGCTCGATGTACTGTAGTGCGCGTCAACTCGATCTGAATTTGCGCGATCACATTCGAAAAAATATTTCTTTTCAAGTTCTATTTAGTCCATATGTGTCAAACTCAAGGTCCTGGCGTGTAATTATATCCGGCCCGCGAGATCATTTTATATATTATTGTTATTAATGGCCCGGGGATATGAAGCGCTGGTAAAACAATAAACTACAGATCCCATAATGCAGCCGCTTCAGCTGCCTTGCCGAACACTTATCGTCCAATCAAGTCTAGCTTATGATGCTGCAAGTTATTGCGAAGCTAGCCCACACGATGCCAAAGAGAAAAGGTGATTCTGAACATAGAGCCTTTAAAAAACGATGGGAGGCTGAGTATATGTTTACTGACATTGCCGGTAAACCCGTGTGTCTCATTTGTGGAGCTAATGTGGCTGTAATTACAGAATTTAATCTAAGACGGCACTATGAGACAAAACATCAAGATAACCTGAAAGACATGAATGCAATGTACAAGATACAGAAAGCAGAAGAGTTAAAGAAGAATCTGACACTTCAGCAGACGTTTTTACCCGTGCAAAATTTGTACAAAATCTTAATTTATTTATCCATTCCTAAATAATTAAATGGGCAGGCTATTTCGTATCAGTGCAATACGCTGTTTGTTAAAACGGATGACTCCCGCACTTACGCAAGTCTGCGTGGATATTATGAACTATCAGATCTGTTCAAGTTCTATTTAAATTTTAAATAGAAGGAATTTTTATTTAGTCGACAGAATATTATTCCGGAATAAATCAACTCAAACCTTAAATAACTTATAATATTTTGCTCTCCATAAAAATATATCCTGTCTAAATTATACAAGTTAGAAATAAAGTAAACGTTAAAAAAAGTAGCTTCACTTGAAATCACTTTATGATTTTGCACGTGTAAAAACGTCTGCTGAAGTGTCAGATTCTTCTTTAACTCTTCTGCTTTCTGTATCTTGTGCATTGCATTCATGTCTTTCAGGTTATCTTGATGTTTTGTATCATAGTGCCGTCTTAGATTAAATTCTGTAATTACAGCCACATTAGCTCCACAAATGAGACACACGGGTTTACCGGCAATGTCAGTAAACATATAATCAGCCTCCAAACGGTTTTTAAAGGCTCTATTTTCAGAATCAACTTTTCTCTTCAGCATCGTGTGGGCTAGCTTCGCAATAACTTGCAGCATCATAAGCTAGACTTGATTAACGCGGTAAGTGTTCGGCAAGGCAGCTGAAGCGCTGCATTATGGGATCTGTAGTTTATTGTGTTACCAGCGCTTCATATCCCCGGGCCATTAATAACAATAATATATAAAATGATCTCATGGTCCGGATATAATTACATGCCGGCTGGATGTGGCCTCGCGGGCCTTGAGTTTGACACATATGGACTAAATAGAACTTGAAAAGATATGTTTTTCAAATGTGATCGCTAATTCAGATCGAGTTGACGCCAAGCACTACAGTACATCGAGCCCGCGTGCTATTGTGGTTTTGCCTGTGTGCCTCAATAAGTCATATTCCCCTAGCTCTTACTTTTTTACCGTTCATCTAATGAATACACTGAGTATGGCTTTACCAAAACAATCATTGATCGCGAATAAAGTATCGATTATTCATAAAGCTTCAATTGGTGATCTGTCTTTCTGCGTTAACGCATATTTTTCATACGCGTCTCAAACCAAGGGGATGCAAGGCTAAAATGTATCGGGAAGCACACGTACATACTCAGTGCATCCCCTCTCGAGAATCGAACCTCGGAAGCCGGTGCTAGAGGCGAAGCCTTTACTATTGCGCCACGGCGTGTGGTTTGTCTATTTGAGCATAGCAGTGTAATTCAGTTTTTGTTCAGCACTCATTGGAACTGTTGCTTTTTGTCTGTGCACTGTGTCAGTTCACGTGAGCCACTGAATATGGTTTTATATGTCACTCACTCGCTTCTAATTGTTTCGCTGCCTTCTTAATTATATAATGTATGTTTTCTTCAGTGGTTTTTGGAGCTCTTCCTGGTTTTCTACGTACTGCGTGATTACGTTGGGAGGCGATGATGTCACGAAACTCCGCCCCCACGACTTTCGAGCTCAACTCCATTACAGTAAATGGAGAAAAATAGCTTCTAGTTATGACCATTACGCATAGAATTTCGAAATGAAACCTGCCCAACTTTTGTAAGTAAGCTGTAAGGAATGAGCCTGCCAAATTTCAGCCTTCTACCTACACGGGAAGTTGGAGAATTAGTGATGAGTCAGTGAATGAGTGAGGGAGTGAGTGAGTAAGTCAGTGAGGGCTTTGCCTTTTATTAGTATAGATATTTATATATATATATATATATATATATATATATATATATATATATATATATATATATATATGACAGCAACACTCATCACTCACAACAGTGACAAAAAAATTACATTGACAATCATGTTACGTTATTTTCAAAATGTTTCCTTTTCTTTTTCATTACTTCTTTAACACACTACTTCACTGCCAAGCGCGGGTATTTTTCTAGTGTATGTATATATGTGTGTGTGTGTATATATATATATATATATATATATATATATATATATATATATATATATATATATATATGTATATATATGTTGTGGAGGATTGCCGGCTTTCCATGCCAGTCCTCACCCACAGGCCGCCAGGAGGATCTCTCCCGACAGCAGGATCATGCCCCGAGGTCCAGCAGGGCCTTATTGACTTTGTAGTGTTTATACACAGCCCTGCTGGATACCTTGGGGACCACCAGGAGTCGCTGTGGGGGGGTTTATGGGCTCTGTGATGCCCTATAACCCGGGAGTACGTCCGCGGACATGTGGCGGGAAGGAACGACGTGCTCGGGGTGAAGAACAGGACTGTTTGCCCTGACCCGGAAGGAAAAAGGAACTGTGGTCTAATTGGACAGGAACACCTCCGGGTCAGGGGCTATAAAAGGACGGTGCCTCAGTCCAGACACTGAGCTGTGCTGGGTGGGAGAGGAGCAAAGTGTCTGGGCGAGGAGGTGAGAGTACTTGGTTTATTGGTTATTTATGAGTAGTGTGGAAGGTGCTTGGTGCACTGTGTTAAAAAGAAAATAAAAGGTCGTGGACTTTTACCTGGTGTCCGGAGTTGTACCTGAGGGTTCAAGGGTGCACTACTGCCCCCTACTGCCACAATGTATGTATATATATATATATATATATATATATATATATATATATATATGTCCATCCATCCTCTTCCACTTATCCGGGGTCGGGTCGCGTGGGCAGCAGCTTAAGCAGAGAGGCTCAGACTTCCCTCTTCCCGGCCACTTCTTCCAGCTCTTCCGGGAGAATCCCAAAGGCGTTCCCAGGCCAGCCGGGAGACATAGTCCCTCCAGCGTGTCCTGGGTCTTCCCGGGGCCTCCTCCCGTTGGGCGTGCCCGAACACCTCACCAGGGAGGCGCCCAGGAGGCATCCTGATCAGATGCCCGAGCCACCTCATCTGACTCCTCTCGATGCGGAGGAGCAGCGGCTCTACTCTGAGCCCCTCCCGGATGACTGAGCTTCTCACCCTATCTTTAAGGGAAAGCCCAGACACCCTGCGGAGGAAACTCATTTCAGCGCTTGTATTCGATCTCGTTCTTGTGGTCACTACCCATAGCTCATGACCATTGGTGAGGGTAGGAGCGTAGATCGACTGGTAAATTGAGAGCTTTGCCTTACGGCTCAGCTCCTTTTTCACCACGACAGACCGATGCAGAGCCCGCATCACTGCGGATGCCGCACCGATCCGCCTGTCGATCTCACGTCCATTCTTCCCTCACTCGTGAACAAGACCCCGAGATACTTGAACTCCTCCACTTGGGGCAGGATCTCTCCCCCAACCCTGAGAGGGCACTCCACCCTTTTCCGGCTGAGGACCATGGTCTTGGATTTGGAGGTGCTGATTCTCATCCCAGCCGCTTCACACTCAGCTGCGAACCGATCCAGAGAGCTGAAGATCACGGCCTGATGAAGCAAACAGGACAACATCATCTGCAAAAGCAGTGACCCAATCCTGAGTCCACCAAACCGACCCCTTCAACACCCTGGCTGCCCTAGAAATTCTGTCCATAAAAGTTATGAACAGAATCGGTGACAAAGGGCAGCCCTGGCGAGTCCAACTCTCACTGGAAACGGGCTCAACTTACTGCCGCAATGCGGACCAAGCTCTGACACGGTTGTACAGGACCAACAGCTCTTATCAGGGGTCCGGTACCCCATACTCCCGGAGCACCCCCACAGGATTCCCGAGGGACACGGTCAATGCCTTTTCCAAGTCCACAAAACACATGTAGACTGGTTGGGCAAACTCCCATGTACCCTCCAGGATACTGCTAAGGGTGAAGAGCTGGTCCACTGTTCCGCGACCAGGACGAAAACCACACTGTTCCTCCTGAATCCGAGGTTCGACTATCCGACGGACCCTCCTCTCCAGAACCCCGAATAGACTTTTCCAGGGAGGCTGAGGAGTGTGATCCCTCTATAGTTGGAACACACCCTCCGGTCCCCCTTTTTAAAGAGGGGGACCACCACCCCGTCTGCCAATCCAGAGGCACTGTCCCCGATGTCCATGCGATGTTGCAGAGGCGTGTCAACCAAGACAGTCCTACAACATCCAGAGCCTTAAGGAACTCGGCGTATCTCATCCACCCCGGGCCCTGCCACCAAGGAGTTTTTGACCACCTCGGTGACTTCAGTCCCAGAGATGGGAGAGCCCACCTCAGAGTCCCCAGGCTCTGCTTCCTCATTGGAAGGCATGTTAGTGGGATTGAGGAGGTCTTCGAAGTACTCCCCCCACCGACCCACAACATCGAGTCGAGGTCAGCAGCGCACCATCCCCACCATATACGGTGTTGACACTGCACTGCTTCCCCTCCTGAGACGCGGACGGTGGACCAGAATCTCCTCGAAGCCGTCCGAAAGTCGTTCTCCATGGCCTCCAAACTCCTCCCATGCCCGAAGTTTTTCCTCAGCAACAACGAAGCCGCTCGCTTGGCCTGCCGGTACCTATCAGCTGCCTCCAGAGACCCACAGGACAAAAAGTCCTATAGGACTCCTTCTTCAGCTTGACGGCATCCCTCACGCCGTGTCCACCAACGGGTTCGGGATTGCCGCCATGACAGGCACCACCACCTTGCGGCCACAGCTCCGGTCAGCCGCCTCAACAATAGAGGCACGGAACATGGCCCATTCGACTCAATGTCCCCACCTCCCTCGGGGCGTGGTTGAAGTTCTGCCGAGGTGGGAGTTGAAGCTACTTCTGACAGGGGACTCTGCCAGCCGTTCCCAGCAGACCCTCACAACACGTTTGGGCCTACCAGGTCTGACCGGCATCTTCCCCACCATCGAAGCCAACTCACCACCAGGTGGTGATCAGTTGACAGCTCGCCCCTCTCTTCACCCGAGTGTCCAAGACATATGGCGCAAGTCCGGCGACACACCACAAAGTCGATCATCGACCTGAGGCCTAGGGTGTCCTGGTGCCAAGTGCACATATGAACACCCTTATGCTTGAACATGGTGTTCGTTATGGACAATCCATGACGAGCACAGAAGTCCAATAACAAAACACTGCTCGGGTTCAGATCGGGGGGGCCATTCCTCCCAATCACGCCCTTCCAGGTCTCACTGTCATTGCCCACGTGAGCATTGAAGTCTCCCAGCAGAACGAGGGAATCCCAGAAGGTATGCCCTCTAGCACCCCCTCCAGAGACTGCAAAAAGGGTGGATACTCCAAACTGCTGTTCGGCGCATACACACAAACAACAGTCAGGACTCTTCCCCCCACCCGAAGGCGGAGGGAGGCCACCCTCTCGTCCATCAGGGTGAACCCCAATGCACAGGCTCCAAGTCGGGGGGCAATAAGTATGCCCACACCTGCTTAGCGCCTCTCACTGGGAGCAACTCCAGAGAGGTAGAGAGTCCAGCCCCTCTCAAGGAGATTGGTTCCAGAGTCCAAGCTGTGTGTCGAGGTGAGTCCGACTATATCTAGCCGGAACCTCTCACCTCGCACTAGCTCAGGCTCCTTCCCTTCAGAGAGGTGACATTCCATGTCCCAAGAGCCAGTTTCTGTAGCCGAGGATCAGACCGCTAAGGTCCCCGCCTTCAGCCACCACCCAACTCGCACTGCACCCAACCTCCTTGGCCCCTCCCATAGGTGGTGAGCCCATGAGAAGAAGGAACCACATTACCTCTTTGGGCTGTGCCCGGCCGAGTGACCCTACCAGGGGCATAAAGCCCCGGACAACATAGCTCCTAGGATCATTGGAACACGCAAACCCCTCCACCATGATAAGGTGACGGTTCAAGGAGGGGTAATATGTATGTATATACAGTACAGTACAGTATATATGTATATATCTATACTAATAAAAGGCAAAGCCCTCACTCACTCACTCACTCACTCACTCACTCACTCACTCACTCATCACTAATTCTCCAACTTCCCGTGTGGGTGGAAGGATGAAATTTGGCAGGTTCATTCCTTACAGCTTCCTTACAAAAGTTGGGCACGTTTTATATCGAAATTCTACGCGTAATGGTCATAACTGGAAGCAGTTTTTCTCCATTTACTGTAATGGAGATGAGCTTCAACGCCGTGGGGGCGGAGTTTCGTGTGACATCATCACGCCTCCCACGTAATCACGCAGTACATAGAAAACCAGGAAGACCTCAAAAAAGCGCTGAAGAAAACATGCATTATATAATTGAGAAGGCAGCGAAACAATAATAAGAAGCGAGTGACATATACAACCATATTCATGAGTTCTGCTACTTCGGAAACAAAGCACGATGTAAACCTACACTTTAAATTAAGTTCATAGACAGGCTGCCGCTGGCGTTTGTAATTTAGTGCCTGCCCATATAAGGCCGTCCGTCAGTGGCAATCCAATAGCAAACTGCTACGGGTAAATATTCACGGGTGAAGGACTGTGCTTATGCAGAGGAAGATGAGATGGTCAGGGTGGTGTTTGACACAAACTCAGCGAAACTGCGAGAGAAAGTTTTAAGTGCCAGGACTAAGGTAACATTAAATACAGCCATGGACATACTGTAGCAGGAGATGGCACCAGCACAGCTGGGAACCTTCGATGCATGTACACCGAGTGGCTCACGTGAACTGACGCAGTGCACAGATAAAAGGCAACAGTTCCAAAGAGCGCTGAACATATATATATTTACCCACACACACAAACATATATATATACATATCTATACATATACACATATATATACACACACACATATATACATACATATATATATCTACATATATATATACATACATATACATACACACACACATATATAAACATATATATACATATACATACATATCTACATATATACACACACACAGCTATTTCGTATCAGTGCAATACGCTGTTTGTTAAAACGGATGACACCCGCTCTTACGCAAGTCTGCGTGGATATTATGAACTATCGTATTTGTTCAAGTTCTATTTAAATTTTAAATAGAAGGAATTTTTATTTAGTCGACAGAAATATCTTTGGTAGGAATGGTAAAAACAGACAGGAATATTATTCCTGAATAAATCAACTCAAACCTTAAACAACTTATAATATTTTGCTCTCCATAAAAATATATCCTGTCTAAATTATACAAGTTAGAAATAAAGTAAACATTAAAAGAACAAACATTCAAATTTCTTTACTCTTATGTAATTTTATATATAAAAATAAACTTAGATTTTAAATATCCCAAAAGATTTTGCTCTCCATAAAAATATATCCTGTCAAAATTATACAAATTCAAATATGAACATGCTGCATAACAAAACCTGGAAATATAAATAAAATGTGTTCCTTTCAGCAATAACAAATCAAATCATTCAGTTGTCTTTGCTCATATGTCATTTTAGAGCTGGACGCCTGGCATCTTTTTGGCAACAGGTTCGTTTCTGTTTGGTGTGAGGTTCTGTGTTGTGGAGATTCTCAGGATGGATTGCAGGTGCTCATCAGTGAGGCGACTCCTGTGTGCTGTTTTGTTAGTCTTTATCACTGAGAAGAGCTTCTCACACAGATATGTGCTACCAAACATGCACAAGGTTCGAGCCGCATGTAGACGGACTTTTTGTTCTTCAAAGTCACCAAAGCGCCGTGCAAACTCAGTGCGCTCAGTTTATCAGCAAAGTGCGTATTTGGGAACACCGTAGTGACGACTTGGTTTAACATTACTTGGCAACAGGGAAAGTGGGGCAAGTGGTTGTGTCTCCCATAAAAGCAGCTTCACTTGAAATCACTTTGTGATTGTGCACGGGTAAAAACGTCCGCTGAAGTGTCAGATTCTTATTTAATTCTTCTGCTTTCTGTATCTTCTGCATTGCATTCAGGTCTTTCAGGTTACCCTGATGTTTTGTTTCATAGTGCCGTCTTAGATTAAATTCTGTAATTACAGCCACATTAGCTCCACAAATGAGACACACGGGTTCAGTAAACATATACTCAGCCTCCCATCGGTTTTAAAGGCTCTATTTTCAGAATCAACTTTTCTCTTCAGCATCGTGTGAGCTAGCTTCGCAATAACTTGCAGCATCATAAGGTAGACTTGATTAACGGTAAGTGTTGGCAAGGCAGCTGAAGCGCTGCATTATGGGATCTGTAGTTTATTGTGTTACCAGCGCTTCATATACCCGGCTTTAATAACAATAATACAGTATATAAAATGATCTCGGGCGGATATAATTACGCCCGGGCGGATGTGGCCCGACCCTTGAGTTTGACACATATGGACTAAATAGAACTTGAAAAGATATATTTTTCAAATGTGATCGCGCAATTCAGATAGAGTTGACGCAAGACTACAGCCTGCATGCCTCAATAAGTCATCCTCCCTCGCCTTACTTTTTACCGTTCATCTAATGAATACACTGAGTATGGCTTTACCAAAACAATCATTGATGGCGAATAAAGTATCCATTATTCGAGTATGTAGATCGGGTTATATATATATACATATATATATACCAGCGTATCGCAGCGAGAAGTAGTGTGTTAAAAAGCTAGAAAAGAAAAGGGAACATTTTAAAAATAGCGTAACATGACTGTCAATATACAGTATTTGTTTTGTGAGTGTTACTGAGTGTTGCTGTCATCAAGGATTTGATTATCATTATTTCTTTCAATCAGGTTCGTATTTGTAGGATGTGTTGTGTTCAAGTTACATTCCGTGTTTGTCAATCGTTGTAAAGATGACAGGTTTCATTCATCGATTCGTTTCTTACTGCATCAATAAACAGCTCGTCTTCTTCTTTATCTGAGACCTGACACACTGCATGCACGGTTTTTTTTACACTGTCTTCCTTTAGCGGGACATTGACTTTTTCCAACGTGTGCTTTGTTTCCGCAGTAGTTGGATTTATGAATATGCTTGTATGTATGAGACGCTTCATATTTTTGCTGCCTTTTCAATTGTGTAATTCGGTTTTGTTCAGCTCTTTGGAACTGTTGCTTTTATCTGTGCACTGCGTCAGTTCACGTGAGCCACTCTGTGTACATGCATCGAAGGTTCCCAGCTGTGCTGGTGCCATCTCCTGCTATGTCCATGGCTGTATTTAATGTTACCTTAGTCCTGGCACTTAAAACTTTCTCTCGCAGTTTCGCTGAGTTTGTGTCAAACACCACCCTGACCATCTCATCTTCCTCTCCATAAGCACAGTCCTTCACCCGTGAATATTTACCCGTGGCAGTTTGCTATTGGATTGCCGCTGACGGACGGCCTTATATGGGCAGGCACTAAATTACAAACGCCAGCGGCAGCCTGTCTATGAACTTAATTTAAAGTGTAGGTTTACATCGTGCTTTGTTTCCGAAGTAGCAGAACTCATGAATATGGTTGTATATGTCACTTTCGCTTCGCTTCTTATTGTTTCGCTGCCTTCTCAATTATATAATGCATGTTTTCTTCAGCGCTTTTTTGAGGTCTTCCTGGTTTTCTATGTACTGCGTGATTACGTGGGAGGCGTGATGATGTCACACGAAACTCCGCCCCACGGCGTTGAAGCTCATCTCCATTACAGTAAATGGAGAAAACTGCTTCCAGTTATGACCATTACGTGTAGAATTTCGATATAAAACGTGCCCAACTTTTGTAAGGAAGCTGTAAGGAATGAACCTGCCAAATTTCAGCCTTCCACCCACACGGGAAGTTGGAGAATTAGTGATGAGTCAGTGAGTGAGTGAGTGAGTGAGGGCTTTGCCTTTTATTAGTATAAATATATGACAGCAACACTCATCACTCACAACAGTGACAAAACAATTACATTGACAATCATGTTACGTCATTTTCAAAATGTTTCCTTTTCTTTTTCACTGCTTCTTTAACACACTACTTCTCCACTGTGAAGCGCGGGTATTTTGCTAGTATATATATATATATATATATGACAGCAACACTAATCACTCACAACAGTGACAAAACAATTACATTGACAATCATGTTACGTCATTTTCAAAATGTTTCCTTTCTTTATCATTACTTCTGTAACACACTACTTTTCCGCTGCGAAGTGCGGGTATTTTGCTAGTTATTTATAAATACTCAAAGCGTTACTGTACCACCATCTTTTACAGCAGTCATATAATGAAGTCTCATGTTGCAATGCAGGTGATCACATGGCAGCACCTTAGGTCATTGTTATAAAAATATAACTGTAGCAAAATGATGTAACTGCTGTCCACTGCCTCATTTCTGCCCCAGAGTAGATATTCTGGAAGATAGGTAATGCCACAGCTTCTATGCCTCTGAGCAATCACCACTTCTGTAAAATTGCTATAAGAAACATTCCACAGCAGGAAGAGGGTATTCATTGTATGAACAGCTCTGGTGGAGCACAGACCTTGTTACAAGCCCTGGCTTAACCAAATGATGTGCCTGAGAAGCCAACAATTTTTTTTGTTCTCTTTTATTGAGATAAAAAATGCTAAGCTACAGTGCCATCTGAAAGGTAATGTGCAGTACAGAATAAGGAAAAAGAATATGCATGAAGAGATGATACTGTGCTTAAATATAAATAATTTTTATTCAAGTTATACTTTCGTACCATTCACACATAAATTATTCATAAATAAATTAAATTATAATAATACATTTAATTAAATAAATAAATACATGTCAATAAATAATTACATCAAAATGAAATATTCTTCTAAATTGAAGTTACACAGTGTCACAACTAATTGCCAATATATTTGTATTTGTATTTTGTTACATTGTATTAATCTCCGAGGGGAAATTTTCTTTTTGCATGACCTTTGCGGGTCAGAGTTTAGGGTTAGCCATTGTACAGCATTCTCGGAGCAGTCTGAGCAGGTCTTTCTTCTGAGTGTTTATAAGGATTTGTATCAGCTTCAAGTTTTTCTTTCACAAAGTAAATATACTGCAACATATCATCATTTATGTCCTAATTGTTATTATTTATAGGACATTTTTTCCTAAAGGAAATAGAAGAATCAAGCAGGATGACTTTAAGAGAAAGCAACATACAAAAAACTGTGTATACTTTTATAATAAGATTTTGTGCCCAAAATACTGCCATGAATGGTATGCTTCTAATTAAATGCTGTATAACATGACATAATATAACACAACATACCATTCAGAATCATGGGGTCAGAGTCTGTCTCAGCATTATGAGGTTCAATGTAGAAATAACCCTGTTCAGGGCCCACTTAAGCACACACCTGCATTGACATTCAGACTCATACGGGGCTAACGTACACTCTGCACTTAACCTAGGATGTATATTTTTGAGATTTAGCAGGAAATCCAGAGTAACGGGGTTGGTGGGGGAACAGAACACAGAACCACACAGGGAAAGTTTGAACATGCACACTCCACAAAGACAATGGCCAGGCTAGTATTAAAAATTCAAAGTGTCATTATGAAAAAATGGGTCTTGTTTGATACAAACATTTCTGCCTTGTAATTGGAATTCTGATCCCTATGGGGTAATGACCACCGAAGCTCTCAGGTCTGTAGTGTTCAGGGATTATGCTTCTCCCCACATTTTTTTTCATTCCACAACTTCATGTAATTTAAAAATTTTTTGAATGGAAATGTTGCTGTTCTGCTGGTTTTTTTCAAGCAATCGGTTTGGCTTAGCTGTCAAGAAGGAAAAGAACAAAAAATCAAATTTTTTGTTTGGTTAGCCATCCACATATTTCAGGTAATGAAATCATAAAACTATTGTATGTTTAAAAATATGATTTTAGTTTATACACATCTAGAAAACTAGATAAATTCTTTTTTTCTGCATATGGAATAAATGCAAAATAGGAAGTCATAAAATAATAATTGCATGATTTATACTAAGATTAACCTATAAGAATCACATTTTCAAAATTACTTTATCTATTGTCTTTAATTTTTAAATGATGGAAAACTTTAGGTCATCCAAAACATTTGATGTTGAACTTATATTTAGAGCAGCCTTTTTATTTATAGTTGATGACATAAAAGCCACATAAGAAGTCCCAAATAACCACCACATAAAATTAATCATCACCATCTTATCATGAGTTTCCCTCCCACATCGGTATGTTAAGTTGATTATCCCTCTGTGTGTGTGTGTGTGTGTGTGTGTGTGTGCGTGTGCCCTTCAATGGACGGGTACCTGTTCAGAGCTGGTTGCTGCCTTGAGCCCAGTGCTGCTAGATTAGGTTCTGTCTCCCTCTGACTGTGATTTACATAAAGAAGGTTTTGGTTTGAGAATAAAACAATATTATATCTATATCTTTTTTCTCTGAGAAGGAAACTAATACATGTATTTAAAATAAAAGAGCATTATGTTTTGTAATTACAAACGAGGAGACTGGTGCTAGTTTGAAATGCTTTTGCAATTATTTAAAATTATTTTTCTCTCATTAAGAGAGGATTCACCATTATCAGTGGTCAGCAGACAAATAAAGTATTTTATACAGCCCTTACTGATAGTTCTATTTATCAATTGATTATTTTTTTTAATAAAATTTGATTCACGTCCTGTACATAAACAAATTTTTAAAACTAACAAACACAGTTTAACAAATATTACATTTGTAGCACAGGGATTAGGACATGGGTCTTTTCTTTGACTTACAAAGTGACGTTTATTGAGTCACTTTGTAAAAATATATATTAGCAATAATTATAATTAATCCTAATCTTGTAAATTGCTTTAATGTAAGACATCTGATAAAAAAAGTAATGATTTGATTAATTGGATGCTCTTACTTTGGTGCAAGGGGGGACTCAACCTTGGATTGGCAGCCCGTCTATCACAGGACACACTTACACACATATATCACCCATTCTTACTTATACCATGCCACTAAAGAATATTAGAATGTTAAGAAAATTATGAGTGTTTAGTAAACACTCATGTGACAATGGGAAGAACATGCCAATATCACACAGAGATAGTGAATTGATCAAGGTGGATCTAGGAGCTTTCAGATAGTAGAAATATCTTCTGGATTACTGTGTTTCACTCCATACTCTATAATAATGCATACTTATACATAAAAGAAGGAGAATTCCTTCCATTTTTAGAAACTGCTGAATCACCTACAAGATTTTAGGGAACCAGGACCTATTTAAGCACACTTGACAGCACTGTGGGAATTCACACTTCAACAGTCTGTGCAAGACACTTTCATTCACATCCACAGAGGTGACAGTAAAGAATAGTCATGTGAGATGCTATGAGATATGTGAGTCATGAAAGGTGACCAACAACAGACTTGTGTGAGAAAAATCTCATAATGATTCAGTGGAGAATGTCTTTTGAACAGTTCTCTGGGTGCTGGAGCCGATGCTGACATCATTGGGAGCAAAGCGAGAAACCAATGTTGGATGCAGCACCAGTCTGCTCCAGTGCCCACTCATGCATACCAAGCCAGTTAGCCTGTAACTAACAGTGAAATGATTATGTATTGAACTCCTGTAGTGGGAACTTTGTGACGGCAGAGTTTACCACTTTCTATACAAAAAATATGTTATTGTGCTTAGACATATCTTTGTCTTAAATATAGCTTATTGATATTTTATGTATTATCTTAAGCAAAAAGTGCTGAATTTTAAAATGATTAAAAACATATAAAATAGGATTTTAGTGCAAAATAAATAAGCTGATTAATGAGAACCCAATGACCAGAAAAAATGCCAAAATATGCAGTAACTTGTCATTGCATCCAAAACATTAGTTTATTATGGTAACCCACAACTTGCAAGCTGCTTACATATCTAGTATGGTAATCTAACAGAACTACTGCTCGTGACTGAATGTCCATTTAAAGAAAACAGCAAGCTAATCATCCTCTTTTTCTTAACAACAATTGGCTTTATTAATTTCAATTTGACTTTACTGCTCTTAGACTCTGAAAAAATAGGGACAACAAAAATCTTGTAATGAGCATTTTAGCTATAAATCTGCATTAAGATCGTACCTACTGCTAGCGATATTTAAAAACAAACTTCCAGTTTAAATTGAGATCTTTACTTACTGATGCCTGGGAGTGATTCATAAGGTCACGGAGATTGAGCTTCAGACGGTGAGTCACATTCCTGTTCTCAGGTGTTGTTATGTTAACTGTGGTCTTATACATAAAATCCAGGACCACTTTTTCACAGCCGCACTGCAAACATTTCATATAATGTGTTACATTTTGCTTTTAAGTTTGTTATTTTCATATATGAATGTTCTAAGGACTTTTCTGAACAGAAATAAAGAGTGCAAGCGTACTTAAAAATAAAACTGCATTATCCATCTATCCATAAATGAAGAGAGTAAGTCTAATAAAAAACAAAAATACATTATCTATCTATCTATCTATCTATCACATAGTGCCTTTCCTTATCTATCTATCTATCTATCTATTTATCTATCTATAGGTTTGCTAGAGACTGACATAGCTGTCTGTCTTTACACCTCTCACTTTATTGTATAGATAAGTACAGTATGCTAAAATATTTTTTTCTGTTCTATGTTTTCTATATGAAATTATTGCTAACAGGAGATACTAGTGTAATAAACACCATAAGCACATTTAATACCACTACTGAGATGACAAACTTCTTTTAGTTTATTTGTTTTATTATTGTTAGTCTAATATTACCATGATATAACTATGTTATAACAGTATCCATAATCTGATTAAGATCAGTGTTAGCAATTGATTTACCTTGCTTAAATACAGTAATTGCCATTTTATATTTTTGTCTTGTTTTTCCCTTTTTTTGATAAACATTGTTTAATTAATTGAAATCCTGTTATGTGATCATATATTAGTATTATAAATCCATTACTTTTCTGATGCTAATGTGACAGTAATGCATTCAGTGGATACATAATATAGATGTGTAATGACAATAATTCATGCATATTTATACATATATATACTTACAATGTTTCTGTTTTTATGTGTAATATTCATTTCCTAAAAGAAGAAAAAATAATTAATTGCATTTTTTTTTCAAGGAAGTTAAACTAACAGACATCAAAAAAATAATCAGTTTTGCCTCAGATCATTTCCACTCGTTTAAAATATGTAATATTACAGTTATTCTTTTGGATTAACACAGAATGTATAAAATAGTAAAGTTTATTAGACTCACCATGTTCAAGTTTTTTAGTTCTTTGAGGTCAGCCATTATCTCTACAACTTGAACTCTCTTAGCTGTAGTGAAACAAGCCAGTAGGCAGAGCAGAGTGAAAAGCATAAACATGTTGCCCTTCTGACTTTTTTGGTACATAGTGATGCAGATAACATACATGTAGGCTATAGTGTATATTTATATATTTATAAATGCCTTCCACCGGAAAGGTTTGGGGAAGGTGTGACTCTGGGTTTTTTCTGTCACTAAAATAGCTTGAACAAATTGCCTTATACTGAATCAGCTTATCAGTGCCTCATATCAGAATTTGGAACATTACCTACATGTTTCCCTGACGAATGTAAATGTGTGATGAAAAGATGTCGCCATCCTTGCAGACCTATGTCTTTTTAACATAAGTACTTTCTGGCATAATATACAGTTCTATTACGTAGACCAGCGGTGGGCAAATTCATTCCTGGAGGGCCAGAGTGGCTGCAGGTTTTTGTTCCAACCCAGTTGCTTATTAAGAAGCATTTATTGCTCAAGTAACTCTTCTGCTTCATTTTAGTTACCTTGCTCATTAGGATTTTGAACCCTTATTGCTTATGTTAGTCTTAAACAGCTGTTCTCTTGGTTTTTAATGGCTTTTTATTAGCTAAGATTCAAATGACAAAAGAAAGCAGCATTTCTCCATTTTGCTTGTTTCTATTTACACCTGTGTGTATTGTGCACTATTTGGTTTAATTAAATACTTAGGAGAAAAGTGAAGAGAAAAAAGTGAAAGATAGAATATTATTCATACATTTTAGACGTCATATCATTTAGATGATATCATTAGAAAGAAATAAAAATCTAGGATATGAGAATGGCCTGACATGGCAGAGTTAAAACACTAACAAGCCATGAAATTGAACTATTGGCAAGGATTGTTTTCTAATTAAGCAACTGGGTTGTTGCAAAAACTTGCAGCCACTGCGGCCCTCCAGGAATGACTTTGCCCCCCCCTGACATAGACCATCAAAGCAAAAATGAGGAGTTGAACAAAGATGTTGCATTGACGGTGGGTTGGCGCCCTGCCCGGAGTTTGTTTCCTGCCTTGCGCCCTGTGTTAGCTGGGATTGGCTCCAACAGACCCCCATGACCCTGTAGTTAGGATATAGCGGGTTGGATAGTGGATGGATGGTTGATTGTCAATGTAATTGTTTTGTCACTGTTATGAGTGTTGCTGTCATCATGGATTTGATTATCATTATTTCTTTCAATCAGGTTCGTATTTGGAGGATGTGTTGTATTCAAGTTATATTCTGTGTTTGTCAACCGTTGTAAAGATAACAGAAAAAGTACCCAAATCGGTACTCATGAATCTAAGATGTTTAACAGGCATTCCCGTTATTAAGTTGTGGATTTGCCTGCGAATATTTAGCGGCAGCGTGTCTATGAACCTAATTTAAACTTAAGTTTTACACCTTGCTTTCCTATTGATATGTCTACAAAGGCTTGTTCAGATTCAGAGGGTTGTTCCTTTCTTACTGCATCAATAAACAGCTCGTCTTCCTCTTTATCTGAGACATCACACACTGCATGCACGGGTTTACCTTTCCCAGTCCAGCAAAGTGAGTTCACGTGAGCCGCTTGGAGTACATGCATCAAAGGTTCTCAGCTGTGCCATCGGCTTTATTTAATGTTAGCTCAGACACGGCACTTAAAAGTTTCTCTCGCACTTTTGCTGAGTTTGTGCCAAACACTATTCTATCCCTGACCATCTCATCTTCGTTTGCATAAGCACAGTCCTTCACCAGCAATTTTAACTCCGTTACAAAGTGATGAAAAGTCTCGTTTATACCCTGCATCCTCTCATTAAACTTGTATCTCGCGTGTATCGTATTCGTCTTAGGCATGACAAACGCCAGCGTGTCTATGATCCTAATTTAAAGTTAAGCTTTACACCTTGCTTTCCTATTCGTTTGCATAAGCACAGTCCTTCACCAGCAATTTTAACTCAGTTACAGCAATTTTAACTCCATTACAAAGTGATCAAAAGTCTCGTTTATACCCTGCATCTTGTCATTAAACTTGTATCTCGTGAATATCGTATTCATCGTAGGCATGACAAACGCCAGCGGCAGCCTATGAACTTAATTTAAACTTGAGGTTTACACCGTGCTTTGTTTCCGCAGTAGCTGCACTTATGAATATGCTTGTATGCGTCATTCGCTTCATATTCTTTTGCTGCCTTCTCAATTGTGTAATGCGTTTTTTGAACAGGTTTCATTCATCGAAGTGTTCACTACCCAAATCGGTACTCATGAATCTAAGATGTTTAACAGGCATTCCCGTTATTAAGTTGTGGATTTGCCTGCGAATATTTAGCGGCAGCGTGTCTATGAACCTAATTTAAACTTAAGTTTTACACCTTGCTTTCCTATTGATATGTCTACAAAGGCTTGTTCAGCGTCAGGGGGTTGTTCCTGTCCTACTCCATCAATAAGCAGCTCGTCTTCCTCTTTATCTGAGACATCACACACTGCATGCACAGGTTTACCTTTCCCAGTCCTGCAAAGTCAGTTCACGTGAGCCGCTCGGAGTACATGCATCGAAGGTTCTCAGCTTTGCTTGTGCTATGTCGTGCGATCTTGCAATATCCACGGCTTTATTTGATGTTAGCTAAGACTCGGCACTTAAAAGTTTCTCTCGCACTTTCGCGGAGTTTGTGCCAAACACTAGTCTATCCCTGACCATCTCATCTTCGTTTGCATAAGCACAGTCCTTCACCCGCGAATATTTAGCGGCAGCGTGTCTGTTAGATTGCTGCTGACAGACGGCCTTATATGGGCAGGCACTCAATTACATGGGAGGCGTGACGATGAGGGATGCAACTCCGCCTCAAACGGTGACCGAGCTGCAGGCTATAGTCGTATATATGTACGTAAGTAGGTTCCAGTTATGACCGTTATGCGTAGAATTTCGAAATGAAACCTGCCTAACTTTTGTACGTAAGCTGTAAGGAATGAGCCTGCCAAATTTCAGCCTTCTACCTACACGGGAAGTTGGAGAATTAGTGATGAGTCAGTGAGTGAGTGAGTGAGTCAGTCAGTCAGTGAGGGCTTTGCCTTTTATTAGTATAGATACTGTATATACATATATTGAAGAGAAATCTAGTGATGCTGCAAAAAGCAGTATGTATGATATACTGTCCACAATGGCAGTGTGTCCATTATGTGGCCCAGAAGCCGAAGCCCCATCTGAAGCATCTTACTGGTACACAATCTGGACAGGATGATATTGTAAAGAACGGAGTCTAGAATGGGATTTAGTAATCAGCCAGTCCTCCCAGGTAATGGACAGCAACAACCTTTGTATGCTGCTACATTATAAACCCTTGCAGTGTTGTCTGTGATGTTGCAGATGGCTGGGGGGGCAACCTGGCCGGGAAGCCTCGGAGGACCGGAGGAGGGCTTACGCCTCTTGCAGACCATGTGGGGGCGACCACCCTGGTGCCTTTGGGGGCCACAGGTACAGGGCTTTGAAGCTCAACCCTGTAGGGGCCTGTGGTCACCGCCAGGGGTCCCCCCTATGCTTTGGAGCCCTAGACCTCAGCACTTCCGCCACACCCGGAAGTGCTGGGGTGAAGACGAGCGGGGACACCCGGAGTGCTTCTGGGGATGCAGCTGGCACTTCTGGCACTTCCGCCACACTGGGGCGTGTTGGTGGGAGATTGCCAGAACACACCTGGAGCACATCTGGGTGCTTATAAAAGGGGCCGCCTCCCTTCATGTGATGACTTGAGTCGGGTGGAAGCAGGAGGAAGGCAAGGAGGCGGCCTGAAGGAAAGTGAAGGCATTGGACTGTGTGGCCAGGACTTTTAGGCTTTGAGCACTTTGTAAATATGGAACAGTTGTATAATAAACGTGTGTGGGGTGATTTTAACGTGTCCGTTTGTCTGTGTCCGAGCCAAGCTCCACAGTCAATAGTAGCATAGTGCCTTGGTATAAAATAAAAAGTATTGAAATTACTATACCAGATACCCATTTTTTTATGTAAATACCCTTTAAGAATATAATTATAATATAGAATATAATATATCCTTTGATTCCTTTCAATACATCCTTCATGTGTCTATCTATTTATTATTTTAACCCGCTTATCCAGGGCAATTTGGCGGGAAACTGGAGCTTATCCCAGGAATCAATGGGTACAAGAGAACAAAATCCTTGGATAGGGTGTCAGCCCATCGCAGGATGAACACACACACACACTAGGGACAATTTGGCATCACCAATTCACCTAACTTGTATAGTCACCTTTTTGTTATTGATAAAACACCTATTTTTTTATAATGTTTGCTTTCTTTGGTTATATTATGGGTGTCAATGTCTCTCTAACACTCACATAACATATGTGTGTGAGTGTGTGAGTGTGTGTGTGTGTAGACACCGTCATATGCTAAAGTATCACAATGTACACTTACTTACATTGGAGCCATTTTGACTTAACCAATCACACACATATATCTAGGAGGTGAGGGAGGAAAACTGAAATACAGTACCAAGAGACAAAGCAAAGCAGAAATGAAGGGAATGTGCAAATTATGCACAAACAATGACCATGGATGCTATTAAGACTCAGAAGCTGCTCAGCATTCTTGAGTAGTGTACAATGATACTTGGCCTTTTTTAAGGAAACCATGAGCAGCAGTCATGCACATGATCTATGCTCATCTTTGAAAATATTCCAGCTAGTCCATTGCAATATATGACAAAAGAGCATAACTAATGAGATTTTAGACTAAAATATAGCTACAGTACACTACAAAAAAGAGAGTGGCCCACTGTTTAATGCAGCTGGCACAAAGAGTCAAGAATGTGACTTCAAATCCTTCCCCAGTCATATAATGTGTGTGGCGTGCACTTTTCCTCTTGACTAAGTGTGTCTTCTCCTGGGCTGCAATTTCCACCAATCTTTGAAAGAGATGTATATTACTGTAAGTTACTTGGCAAACCTATCTTGCACTGTTATCCCATCCAATGCTGCTTTCTGCCTGTAGCCATCTATAATCTTGAATTAGAGGAGGTTTTAAAAAGTAGGATGGTTGCATGAATGCCTCTCTGAGTTTATTTATCATTAAACTAACCCAATGAAATTGTTGCATACTACTTATTCTTATCAGTACCTCATCTCAAAATGTTGAAACATTACATGCATGTTTCCTTGCCAGCTCAAACTGAATGTGTGAGGGATTTTACTGTCATTCAAAGAGGGAAGTAATTCACACCTTTGTCTCTTTACCACCAATACATCCTGGCAGGGTTTACTATTCAGATGTACGCAGTAAAATAAAACGCAGTAAAATACCAGATGCAGTCTCAGGGGTTGGATGTAGTGGTTGCACAAAAATTATCCTCAAAGAATAGAAGCTTATTTCTTGTGTTTTGCTTTTTTTTGTTAAAGTACTAAAAGGACAGTTCTTTTTGTTCTTTATCTCACCTTATACATTTTCTTGTATTAAGAATTTGTTAGTTTTTGCATACCCTTTGGGGTTAAAGCACAGGGTCAGCCATTGATTAGCAGCCCTGGAGCAATTGCAGATCAAGGGCCCAGCAGAATAGGATCTCTTTTGGGAGTAACGGGGATTTGAACTGGAAACCTTCTGAATACCAGTGCAGATCCTTAGCCTTAGAGCCACCACTCCACCCAGTTCACATATTTATAGACTGTTATGGAATATGAAAACTTCACATAGAACTTATTTGTTAAATTAGTTATGATAAATTAACAACTCTAAATCAGCCCAAATGAATGAACACTGGTATGTGATACCACTGGTGTGTGTGTGAGTGTGCCCTACAATAGACAGGCATCCTGTTGAGGGTTAGTGTCTGCCTCTTAAGATCTTCTATTTAAATTACAGTAAATTTAAAGTTTATAAGATTTATCTTTGTTTATTAATTTCTTTCTGTGTAATTTTGTACAACATGTCCATAAGCTTTGAATCCCAGCCCAGTAACTGTCTGTGTGAAGTTTGCACAATCTCACAATGTCTGCAGTCTTCAAAAACGTTCATGGTGGTGGGTTAAATTGTGTCTCTAAGTTGGCAGCATAGGACTTGTTCAATTTGTATGCATGAGTGAGTCATGCGATGGACTGTCCAAAAAGACACGTGTTCATCTCTGGTTTTCCAAAATGGTGAGTTTCAGGAGTTCAACAAGAAATCAAATAAGGCATATTTAGAAGTTTTTGGATGAAGTATGTGAAGCACTGCACTCAAGAAGCTCAAATTTCATTTTTGTTTTGCCATGGTTTAGAAATGCTTTGCCATCTCAGAACCTGAAGAACTCACATATAGGAAAAAAAATATAAATTTTATGTCAGATTATAAAGGAGGGCAGTATAAAGGTACAATGGCTAGCATTGTTGCACATCATCTCCTGGGTCTTGGGATCAAATTGTAGCCCATTCAGAATCTGTGTGGAGTTTATACTTTCTCCCAATTCCTACAGTATGCTGTTGTTTCATTGGGGGCTCTTTTTTTTCTTCCATGTCTAATACTGTACACATCAAGTTAAGCTAATCTGTGACCCTGAATTATCGTGTAGTAGACAACAAGACCATGCAGAACTGTTGCCAACATTGCACCCAATGCTGACAGGATTAACCCCGGCTCCCAATTTGTGGATAAATGGGTTCAGTAAATGATAGGATGGATGATTTCAAAATAATAAATATAGGCTTTTGATCTGCCTGGTAAAGTCAAAGCTCTTTTGAATCAATCAGCAAAGCAGTGACCTCAAACAGCAAGGCAAATCTACAATTAAAGAGAAGAAAAAAAAACCCTAAACTCTAGAGTGCACAGATTAAAGTCCAAAAATGTGGACAGAATTAAACAGCTATTCATGTTAAAAATAAACACAATATATTAATTAAGATGAAACAAGTTGCCGTGAAGAAATGGCTAGAATCTTTCCTCCATGATGTGAAAGACTGATTAACAAATACATGAAGCATCTCATTGCAGTTTTCTCAACTATAGGGTGGTCCAGATCTAATTATGTAATTTTCATTACGCTATAACTTATTAAATTTATTACATAGAAAATCACCCGAAAAATCCCGGACAATTGAGAAGTGTGTGAACTGACAACATGAAGAATCTTCTTCGTGCCGAACTGGAATCGTCCCCGCATAAATCAAAGTCATCCAGACGATCTGGATCTGCATAATTAGATCTGGTCCACCCTGTATAGGTTGTGAAACCGTTACTAAATCTGAGTAAATTAGCCTTTTTAATAGAATCAGTGTACATGGGACGGTTCATTCTTTGGTATTTGTACATTCAGGATTTTTTTTTTCATTATTAGAATTTCGTTGATCTAATGATTACAATTATAATTCAAAATGTTAAAAGGATGATTTCTTCTCTGTTCTATTTAGTACAGGAAAACATATCGTAAAGGAGGTTGAAATGTTGCCTTCAGGTTGTCAGCAGATTTACATTTGCATCCACAAGTACAGTGTCATGAACACATACAAAAGATGGTTAATAATGGTTATGATACCAGGTTGGTAAACTTGTTTATTTCCATCAGGCATGTTGATAAGAGAGAAAGCGCTATATAAATGTAAAGAATTATTACTAAGGTTAGGGCATTAAACAATAGTTTTACATTGTCTTCACTTAGCCTGGTGGGTGACTGATTCCATTCTGATAAAAGAGCTGGGGATAGGTAACATTATGTTAGGTAGAATGTCCAGTAGGTGCTGGGAGGTCTTTTGGCTTTTTTTCTCCAGCTTAATTGGATTTTTGTTTTTCTGTCCACCCTGGCCAACTGACTTTAATCATCGGACAATCATTTAGAAGAAAAAAAAAAACCAAACAATTCTATATTTAATGCCTCTTTTTCTCTAATTATATGTTTGTCTTATGTACTGTAAGTGTGTATTATTTATTTTTTGTATACTATGTGGCAGATGGCCACAGCCCTTACTTGGCAGGGATGCCTTCATAAAGGAAGGACTGTGTTACTTGCACAGGCATTATCTCTCCTGGAAGCCCCCCTGGATTGCCGGTGTACCTCGGATCCCCACAGAGCTGCATGAGAGCTGGAAATCAGTATAGCCCTTTTGGGTTCCATGGGTGCTGCCAGTGGGTGCTGCAGGGATTGCGGAGCCCTAATTTATTGGGCTTCCATAAGTGCTTCTGAACCACGCTAATGGGTCACCAAAAGTACTCCCAGAAGCAGGATAAAAGAGGCCCGCTGTCACTGCTCCAGGAGCCAGAGTCGGAAGGAAGAGGGACAAAGCTTGGTAGAGGAGGAGTGGAGGTGGAAGGAGAGAAGAAGAGAAATCTATTTCTGTGTGTTGCTTTTCAATCTGCTTGGTATTTTTGTACTGTGTGCAAGAGGTAAATGTTTAGGAAGAGTTTCCACAGCTCAAAAAACCCCATGTGTATTGCTGGACTTGTGCCTTTATATTATATCCCTAATTTTAATTTGTTTTTCTTTGCATGCAATTACTTCTTTGGTATCTTGTAAAGCACTTTCAGCTGAATCATTTGTATAAAAATGTGCTAATGAAATAAATGTCATTGTAGTTGTAGAGTGGGGTTTGTTTGTAGTCATCTGAGTCCAGAACTTCCTGGCTAGAGACAGAAGACACAAACTGGTAACCGGTCTTGTCACACCAACATTTTTCCAACATGTCACATTTAGGAGAATCACTGTTATGCTTGTGCTTTATTCAAACAACTGACAACAGTTTGTCCACTATGGTAAGATATCTGTCTGTGTGTCCATGTGGTTCATGGCACTTGTGAACAGATCAAACAAACAATCACATTTAGCACTCCATAAATACTAGAGCCCTATTCATTTTAAACATGGGAGCCTTCAATTTATTAAATATTCATTTTTTCTTAGCAGAAATTACCTTAAAACTCTATATACTTTAAGTTTAAAATAAAATTTATAGAAAATTAAGATCTGCAACAATTCATTGTCTATGCTCATTTAACAATTACTAGAAGATATGTTTTCCTTTGTTACAATTCTACTCAGCAACTGGGATTAAACATTCATCAAGCTTGGTGAAAAGTAATAAAAAAAGGTAGTTGAGGACTCTGGGAGCTTTAGAGCCTATTCACCTCTTAGATTCTCACTCAGAAGTGGGAACCCCAGAGAGACTAGCATGGCACACAAAAGTCAGATAGGACACTTCGGGAACACACCTTGATGTTACAACCCTTGGGAGAATATATAAGGAAGATAAGCCAGAGGGATTCAATAAACATCTACAATGAAGAATTAGCTCCTGAGAAACCACTACCGGTATTCCATAGGGAGGTTAAAATGCCTTCTACACACGTGTTAGTTACAAGAACAGCAATTAACTTTTCACTTTGATTCTCTAAATTAACATCAAGTCAAGATTGCTAATATAACCCATAGGTCTGTGGTCCTGTATGTAGGGAAAAAAAAAACTTTCCAATATTTGTGTAAAAATTGCTCTTAATAAGTTTCTAATTGTGCCCCCATGTTCTTGTTGAATCGATTTATATTTCATAATTTATAATCTTTGTATATTTGTTATTTTTTTATATTTCTTTATTCTTTCCATTTTTGTAAATTGATTTTTTTGTAAATAAGTATTGAATTAATTAATCACTTTGTTGTCTATTTGGATTGTTCAGATGAGGATGAGGTTCACCCTTTTTGTGTTAGAAATGCTGGATATTGCCATTCTGGTTGAAAAAGTTGTCAGATTGTCCTGAAAAGGACTGTATAAAATGGTGAGGAGATGACCAAGGGAAAGCACAAAAGAACAAAGTACAAAGTAAAGTTAGCAAGATAAAGTTAAAATTATCAATATACCAAAACAAAAACATAACCAAAAAAAAAAAAAGTTAATTCCAAGTTAAAACTATCAGGATGAGAATTTAAAAAAGAAAGGCAAGGTATTGAGTGTGGGTGATATCTAAATATCTGGATATTGGCTAACCAAAGGTGCAAGGCTTTATACTGGTGATGTGATTACATCACATGTAACAAGATGGGTCTCTTACAGTATGTCTTGCAACTGGGACAGCAACTGGGGAAGAGAATGACAAAATGGTGTCACCCATGAATGTTTAAAATGGTGTAGTGGTAAAACAAAAGGCAATAATGAAATTAAAAAGAAAAAAGTTGTAGAAATATATAATTACTGTATTAAAATTACCCACAGAATCTTGATTATTCAGTCAATCCATTATTCAATCAGCTTTAAACTCAAACACTAAAATCATAAATCAGGAAATTACAAAAATGCATTCAAAATCATCCATTTGAATTGAAAAACACCTTTCCTCTCAAATTCACTAAAATCAGTGTGAAATCCTCTGAGCTTCCTGTAAACGTTTGTCATCATTTAAATTTTAAATGTAAACAGATTTAACTGCTACACTAAAAATATAAAATTGTGTGCTTATTGGTCCAAGGTGAATGACTATTAAGAAAAGAAAACTGATGCGGAGCCTATCCTAGCAACACTGGCTGCACAGCAGGAACAAGCTCCGGACTAGATGCCCATCTATCAAATGGCACAGTCACGTTCACCTGAACACATACCTCTTTGGCACATGGGAGGAAAACAAGAGTACATATGGAGAATGTTGAAATCAATGAGAACAGTGTTAGAATGTCCACATGAAAATAATGCCAAAAAGCTTAAAACAATGAAGTAGGCTGAGCTGTTACCAAGAATGTTGTTGTTCAGCTTATTCTTTTGTCAACATGGATATGAAGAGTTTTAAATGGTTTATGTCATAGATTGTTATTTCTACCATGTTCTTAAAATCTACGACACTACCTGCTGTCATTGACCATAGTACACTGCAACATTACTCATGGTCCAAATGAATCTATAGCATATTTATAGAACGGCATTAAAAAACCACCAAAGTTTTTATTTGTAAAACATAAACCTATCAATCAGCCCACATCAAAAACAACCAAAAGACCACAATGTCAAACCATGTCCTAGGAAACTCCACTCTACTATCTTTCAATCTCCTCCTACTCTCCTCCCTCTCTTTCTTGACCTTCTTTCCTGTCTTTCTGTGGTCAGTGACCTTTTTTCTCATTGTATGCTCACTGCCTCCCCTCAAGATTTTGTAGATATGTCACTTCTCAAGTATTGTGGGGCTGACATTGCTCAATACATCACACACACTTCATTTCTGTCCAGCCTTCAGGTCATGTTGCCCTCAGACTTTCAGCACTTCTACCTATATTGAAGAAATCCATTCTAGACTTTACTGCTCTCTCTAAAACTTTAGTTCTGTTTCAAAATTTCATTAATAACTGTTGGCTTCCAGTTCGGCTTCCACTCTCATCACAGCACTGAAACCACTCTTGTTAGAATTGTGAACGGGTTTCTCATTGATGCTAATGACAGCTCTACTTCTGTTCCACCTCTACTTCCTGACCTCACAGCTTCTTTTGAAACTACTGACCACATCAAAAATGACTAATGACTGACTGGAACCTACTAGTCCTGAATGACTTTTTTATTTTGTCATTGATAAAGCCTTTCTCTTGTAATGTCACGCAAAGTTGACTTCTTTGCAACATCTACATACTGCCACTGGCACACTTTATTTGTTAATTTGATTTTAAGACCCACATGTGGCTTATAAATGTCTTAGGGTTCACCTAAATAGTAGATCTGATTGAGCAAAATACACAATATAATATGTTGTACAAAAGAGCCTGGTGAGGCTCTTCTTCCTAAGTAATTTCAGACTCTCTTAAGTTGTGTGACAAGCTACTTGGGATGCTTTACCAGTCCATAATGATCACTGTACTCTTCTACATTTTGGTCTGAGGTTTGTTCCCGGTCAGTCAATGTCAGACATCTGAATAAAATGATCAGGAAAGTTGTATTACGGGACTAATACTGGATGATGGAAATATTAGATGTCATTATAACTAAGGCGGCCCATCTTCTCCATGACGCATTGTTCTGCAGCACCACAGTGAGCTAACAGACACCACTCAAATTCATTCTGGTGCACAGACACGAGACTCTGTAATGCCTTTTCTCATCATGACCATCTTCACCCAAGCCAGTTATAACAGACACATCTATCTATCTATCTATCTATCTATCTATCTATCTATCTATCTATCTATCTATCTATCTATCTATCTATCTATCTATCTATCTATCTATCTATCTATCTATCTATCTATCTATCTATCTATCTATCTATCTATCCACTAAGTTTACCACTGAATATGAATGCCTTTCTCAATTACCGAGTATCCAAATATATAAACATCTGAATCAATATGACAAAATTGAATTCAGTGGTCAATTTAACAACTCAAGAAGCTAGACTCTTCTATGTTCTATCAGACTGTTGTGGCAAGCGCCGTCTTCTGTGCGGTGGTGTGCTGGGGAGTCAGTATAAAGAAGAGGGATACCTCACGCCTGGACAAACTGGTGAGGAAGGCAGGCTCTATTGTAGGCATGGAGCTGGACAGTTTGACATCTGTGGTGGAGCGACGGGCGATGAGCAGGCTCCTGTCAGTCATGGAGAATCCACTGCATCCACTGCCAAGTTGTTTGCCTGCCTATGGTAAAGTCATCCCTGATGGAGGATCACAGGAATCATGGGAAAGAGGGGTCCTTTCATCGAGCAACGCGTTTCAGCCGTGGCATGGCCAAATGGGGAGGCAGCTAGATGGATGAGGTCTCCAGGACTCTAAAAATATCCAAACCTAATTATGTCATATCATCTACTGTTAAACCGTACTTCTAAAATTTTTATTATTATGCTGTATTAAGGAATTGTTCTGTTCTGTGTATTGTATTGTCCCCCTACTTTTGACACCCACTGCACGCCCAACCTACCTGGAAAGGGGTCTCTCTTTGAACTGCCTTTCCCGAGGTTTCTTCCATTTTCCCTACAAGGTTTTATTGGGAGTTTTTCCTTGTCTTCTCAGAGAGTCAAGGCAGGGGGGCTGTCAAAAGGCAGGGCCTGTTAAAGCCCATTGCGGCACTTCCTGTGTGATGTTGGGCTATACAAAAATAAACTGTATTGTATTGTATTGTAACAGGATCATCACCAGACAGAGGAGCTTCAGTGACAGACTGCTGTCACCGTCCTGCTCCACTGACAGACTTAGGAGATCGTTCCTCCCCCTCACTATGCGACTCTTCAATTCCACACGGTTTTAAGTGGTCTGTTATACCTACATTTTTATCACTCTTCAATTTAATATTGTTTTTTATCAGTATGCTGCTGCTGGAGTATGTGAATTTCCACTTGGGATTAATAAAGTATCTATCTATCTATCTATCTATCTATCTATCTATCTATCTATCTATCTATCTATCTATCTATCTATCTATCTATCTATCTATCTATCTATCTATCTATCTATCTATCTATCTATCTATCTATCTATCTATCTATCTATCTATCTATCTATCTGCTAAGTTTACCACTGAATATGAATGCCTTTCTCAATTACCGAGTATCCAAATATATAAACATCTGAATCAATATGACAAAATTGAATTTAGTGGTCAATTTAACAACTCAAGAAGCTAGACTCTTCTAACAGTGTGTTCTTGCAGAAGTTACTTGCCTTTCTCTATGACTATCCTTAAACTTAAATTAGACCTTATCCTGACTCTGGAAGCTCAAATCTTGGCTCCACTCAAAATTTCAGTCTGACTACTTCATATTTGATGCTAAAATATCTTGCCAGTTTTCTACTACCTCTTAACTGTACTCCAGTAAGTTTCTTCTTTAACTGTATTAATAAAGCATCAATTTATAGACAGTACGGATATACATTATGTGCTACTCCCAGATCCTCATAATCAGTTAGCCTCATAATCAATCATCTTCAAAGCTCTGCTACTGACTTACCAACATTCCCAAATTCCTGAGAGATAACTGCAATAGGACAGTAAGAAGTGACCTGACGTAACTCCTCTCCATATTTCCAATAGAAGCTTTCCACACAAGCTATTTGACTGACCTCAAAACCCAAAATGCAACATTAGAGGCAAATGTTTATTCAAGAAACTTTGAAAGTCTCTTTTTTGGTTTATACTTGATCGTTCTTCTATGCTGAGGCGCTCAGATTATGTCTAAGCAATTGAAGTGTTAACCGTAACAGATTTCTAATAAAATAAAAGGTCAAAAGAGAACAATTGTAAGGGCAAAAATACCACCTCACTACCACCCACCCACAAAATTTACCCTGTTATAAAGGTAAAACGAAAACTAGCTGAGCAAATCCTAGGAGGGAAATGTACCCCAAACACCAGACCTCACTAAAGTAGGATTTAAGAAGCAGCAAAAGGAGAATGACAGCAATCGCTTGTCATCAGGCTCAGCACAATTTCCACTTGAGAACGGCAGGTTGTAATATATTAAACAGATGACCTATGAATCACCACTGCCGAGACTTTTAGGAGCATAACACTGAGAAATGAGACTTGCCAAAATTGAAAAGAGACAGAAACATCAGATTTTTAGGAAGAAGCTAAGGATGTCTTGGCGGATATTGTGCCTAGACAAAACAGCCTCCCCTGGACAGAAGTGAGAGAGTGACAGTGGACTTATTGTTTCTGTGGAGATTTTCCTTTGGGGTGCATTGATGAGACAAGAGTATGGAAGTCAGGTGGGGAACTTTGCTTGTTGATGCAGAAAGGATTGTCTGCAATGTAATATCAGCAAAACCAAGGAACTGGTTATTGACTTCTTATGTATCAAAGACCATCTATACCTTGTCATTATTCAGGGAATGAATGTAGAGGTGGTGCATTACTACAAGTACTTCAGGGTCCACAGTGACAAGCTGGACTGGTATGGTAACACAGAGGGCTATATAAGAGAAGAGACTCTTAAGAATAGACTCTTTTTTGTTAGAATTCTTTGGTTTAATTTGGGTAGTTGCCTTTTTGGTGTCTTGATTTCCATACAGTGGTATGCTGGGCTGGTAACCTCCCTTCAAAAGTGGCCCACTAAATCAACATTCTGACTAAGAAAGCAGATTCAGTTATGGGACACAGTCTCAAGCCCCTAGGGGTAGTAGAGGAGGGAGAGAATGAAAACAAAACCGAGTACCATTATGGACAATGCTACACATTCTTTCCGATACACTAACACTGAGCCGACTAATTATTCAGGAGAAGTGTGTCAAGAAACGATACTGGGGCCCCTTATACCAATGGCAATATACATGTGTAATGTCTCACTGTGACTGGAAACTGCCAAGTCAGAAGCTTTCTTTCTTTTTAGTTTCTTTTTTAGTCATTCTGAAGTACATTTGCCAGGAGTTTGTTGTTTGTCATAATATATTTATTTACTGAGCTTCTGTAAAAAGACAGTTTACAGTATTTCCCCCAAAGACAAATATAGTTCTGTCTAAAAACATATTGAAAGTGTTACTTGGTAAAGTAGAATACTTTTAATACAGTATATTTAAACCATTTAAAGAAACACTTGAGTGATCTTACTTTGTACAACTTATGTGTATTCTGAAAATTCCTCAATTGATAATTAGGCTCTTTAGAGCAGTAAGGTACTTTTCAGATACAGTACTCCATCACATATGTAAATTAAAAAGTGTAAGTGTGTCTAAAACATGTCTTGGGGAGGTGTGAAAGGTGCGCATACTGGGGGCATTTGGGGAAAAAAAGTATAGACTGAATCTATGGTTGATTTCACAGTTGGATATACTAAATCAGGTCCTGTTTTTTTGAGATGCTATCTCTTAATGACATATACTAGAACTGAGCTGAGGATGCCGTCAAGGGAGAAAAGAGAAGCTAATCAGGACTGCAAAAAACTTAAAAGAAAGCAATGCAATTTTGGTAGGAATGCGCTGGCTTCCTTTTGGAGTACATAATTCCAAAATCCTGTTCTCTTCTACTCCATAAACATTAAAAGTAAGAGATTTACACAGGAATGTGAGGCAATATAATGAAAAGTATCTCTGAACACATTTAACCCTATTAACACAATAAAACATTAAAAGCAATACATAGTAAATAAAATAAAAAATACGATTAATTGGTGAAATAATGGTAAAACTGGATGAAATTATATGATACTTTTCCTTACCTAGCGTAAAACTGAAAGGTATAAAATGTATTGTCCGTTTTAAATCATTTTTTATTATTATTAAATCAAACAAAGACATTGACGAGATTTTAAACTAAAGTATACGGACTGTATTTTATCCGGGAGCAGCTCATCATAGTGAACAAAGAAATGCACCTGAACGTATAAATCATGCATTTGACCATACCGCTACCGCAACACACACCATTGCGTTGATCCAGATGCACTGTAGTTACAGCTCACTCACATTACTTGTATTTGAAACGGTTAAATTCTTACGTTTATCCAGTGACAACAAATGAATCACACGCATATATTTATACAATATGTGCAATACAATATATGCAATTATTTTCTACGTGTTAGCTGCACATTGGCTTCCATTCTGCAAATTAATGTTTCTTTCGCTTCGCTATATATCTCTCGCTGCGACGCGTGCTTTCCGGAAGCATATATGTATTTTTCTTCCGGGGTCGCGGTGACAGTTGGCGCGTTAATGGTATTCATTGACGCAGATTTGGGATACACGTTTGAAAGTGGTGCCAAAGGGAAGCACTGAGGGGCAGCGGTAGGTTTGCTTGCAGTGAAGTAACTTTACTGAGTTATTCGGTTCTGATGAATTATACGTGAGTGCAGCATTACACAGGCATGTCCAGTCTGTCCTGATTTTACAGAAAAAGTTAAACGATTTTTAAGATTTGTTTCCTTCTCAAAATATGCAGCACGATTACATTAATAAGTGGTGCATTAAAAACGTATATAGAACATTGAAGAATTAAAGCTTATTTCAATAAATACATTAATAAATTGTTTTATACATGTGCATTGTGAACGTCTCTTTTTAAAATATTAATTGGATATACACCTTCAAAGTCAGTTAGTATGAGAATTTTGTAAGCGATTGTCTGAGTGGTTGTCCAGGCTTATTAATTTCCTTGTGTTATTTACTGAGTCATACTCTTTAGAAAGCAAAAAATCGTGTCGCGGACAGCTTGCTGTTAGATTTCACCTTTTTTTGTAAAACCACGCTGCTTTTTAGGAATCGTACACATGTCATTTCAAAACAAGTGTCTGTTATGAGTATTATACATTAACATAGAAACGTGTGATTTGCTTATGAAGTGTGAACGCTCTTTAAGTTGGTAATCCTTTGCAATAAAAATCCAGTTTTGTTTCTTTTCTGTCCTTTTCAGTATTGGATTAATATTATAGAGTAAATATATTGAGTGTAAAATGGGTATGCGTTTCTACAACACGAGAAATAAATAGTGAATAATATTTGAAACGATTTCATTACGTGTACGCATCAGCAGTTTTGATTGTGTTGTGGGAAAGACAAAATGTACCGTTTGACAAGTTTTCAAATAATAACATCTAAAAGAAGAAAACAACTTGTGCCCTTAAAATATACATGTTTATTTACAAGCACAGTTTCATTTTGTTCTGCTCAGTACATTTTGCAAAAAAAACTGTTTGCCATCTGTTAAATTTGCTTTTCTCAAATATACAGGAACATCAAGAGCTTGTCACATACACTGTCGAAATGTCTAAAATAGAAAAAATGAGTATTCTTGGAGTGAGGAGTTTTGGAATAGAAGATAAAGATAAGCAAGTGATATCATTCTTCAATCCCCTAACTGTTTTAGTTGGACCCAATGGAGCTGGGAAAACAGTAAGTGGGTATAGCACTTGACCTTTTTGAGTTGCTTAGCCTCCCATGTTAAGCAGCTTGTGAATGTACTGCCCAAATTCTTTAAAAGAAAGTAATTTTAACAGATTTTTTAGCTAATGAAGTAAGTAACATGCATTCCAATGTTCTTCATTAATCTTAGAACTTTTAGAAATTGGTTACATTTTTTCACGTTTATATTATGCACTCAAAAGTTAAAGCAGTCCTTCTGTTAAGTTCACAGTGTAAAACTAACTAGTTGTAAGTGAATACTTATTTAGAATTAATATGAACAATATTTCTGTTTTTTTTCCTCATGTTCTTGCTAAACTGACTGTTTGTTTCACCACATGGCTAAATTAAATTAAAGAGGGTGTTCATGATTTTTTTGCAGACTATTATTGAATGCCTGAAATACATCTGCACTGGTGATTTTCCCCCTGGGTCTAAGGGATTCACATTTGTTCATGATCCGAAGGTATAGACTTACCCATGCTTAAAGCTGAAGTACATTTTTGATGCTTACAATATATGCTTTTGTTATAAACGTTTATTTAAAAATAATTAAATGCTGACCTCTGTCTTCCTGTGTTTTGTTAAAATATATAATATGTATTCTTGAACAGTTTAGTTGCTAAACATGTACACAGTGTTTAATGTTTACATTAGCTATTTATAATAAAGACAGCGCCTATTTTTATTTTTGGGAAGCATGTAAATAATACATTTTGATTTTTTTAATTAAAATTGTAAACAAAATACAGTACTCAGTTTTGGTATAATCATTTTAATTAATTTCTACAGAGTGCACCTCACACTTCAGACTATATGTTTGCTACTTATTTATTCTGTGTGCTGAAAATATAAAGTACATCCTGCCCACACAATATTATCTGTGATTTTCAAGCTTACGTTACCTTCTTTTTTAATGTGAATTACTGCATAGTAACTGAAATCACATATCCCTTTATTAGTACTTTTGTGCACTCGCGTTACACTCCTTCTCCATTTAGGCTATTTTTCTCACCAAACTAATGAACTACCAGCATGTTTTTACTCTAAACTCCTGAATCATTTTACATTAAGGTCTTACTCTAAGCTATAACAGAAACAAGCCTGTCCGTACTTTTATTGTATGAAGTAGCCATATATGTAAAACAAGCCCAATAGAAATAGTAACATGCTTCGGTATTAACAGTGAGATCACAGAAGAGATACCCTCTAACAAACCCCATGTATTTAATAAGTACAGAACTCCGAACCAGCTGTGCAGTGCTTAAGGTTCTTTGTATTACAAACATAGTTTTTTCATTAGTTAGTTAAAAGTTGTTTTTTTAGTAGATTTCCTGTTCTTACCCAAGATTCCAAATTGGAAAAACACCAGGAAATATTCCAAGAGTTTAGTTGTTTGTCAAAGCTGTCACATAAAGCAATTTGTTGCTGATAAATCATTTTTTCATGCATTGAGGTCCACTTAGAATTGTGTTGTTTTGTTTGTCTGTTGTATTGTGAGGCTGTGCATGTTTGTTTCGCCTTATGCATACATTCTTTACATACATTATGAGAGTTGAGAAACTTATGTGAAATGTAAGTTTATTCTTGTAAATGTGTACACACTGAAGTGAGGAAACTGAAAGTGTGAGTGACACTTGTACACTACATACACATTTGATTTCTAGTGACAAAAATTGATCATCTTGTTTGTTTTTTGTTGGAAGTGGTTAATTTAATGACTACCTTGCCTAAATTTTTTTTTTGAAATGCTAATGGTTTGTAGCATAATCCTTACAAAAAGTTGAAGACTGCAGAACTGTGGAATTAACAAATTACATCTGTTTAATAATCATATAACTCAGATTTCATATGGCATTTCACCTCCTGAAAAATTGTGTCTGCAGGAAACCTTGCACTCTAAGTCACCATTTCTATAATATACTGTAGGAACTTTGATTTCAATGTTTCTTTCTATAACGGTCCATGAAATTTCATCCTTTGATTAATTTGTACGCCAATTACTATAAGAATTAAACAATAAAAAAAAACTTCTATTTCAAAAAAATTGAACAAAACATGTTTTACATTATTAAAAACCAGGTTAAACTGCATCAAAATAAATATACTGGGTAGTAAAGTGCATAAACAAAATTATTATTAGCTGAGCAAAGAGAAAATGCCTTTTACAATATCCTGAAATCTTGAATGTTTAATGTCAAATATGAATGCCTGTCTGTTTTAACTTGTCCTGTATTTCTGTCCGTTTGTGATTAAAGATATTTTCAAACATCTGTTACATAAAATAATGGTTTCATTTATTCCTGTGTGTTTATGGAATACATTTTGGTTTAGAATTTTAATTGAAAGGTATACTGAGGCTGTGTGATCATTAAGAATCTTAAAATTAGACAGGAATAACTATACACCAGAACTGCTAAGTAGTGAATGCTAGTATTTTTGCAGTGTAGAATGAATAAATGATGTGGTTATATATAGACATCAAACAGGGCAGGAAGTCAGATATTATCAGCCTAAGTCTTTTTCAAGAAGAACATTCAAAGCACTTTTTAATTTGGTGTACTTTTGATAGTTTTTTTTTTTTAAACATTATGTCTTTTTATTTTGTAGGTTATTTACACTAATATGTATTCACTTTCCAGTACAATTATATGTATTTAAAGCTATTTTATAAATCCTTACAATCCTCTACTGACTGTTTACGTTATTACTGACTTTAACCACTCTGTTAATGGATTTTGTGTTTCTATAGGTTTTAACTTAAGTTTTGTATTCTCTACTTTACATTTACCTAAGTTAGGAACTGTTTGATGTTGATAGGTAGCTGATTTTCTGAATTGTGTTACTTTTTAATACTATATTCAATTTTTTTGTTGAATGTGATCAGCCCACGGTGACCTCTTCAAAGATGGAAATTGACTGAAAATGGATAACACAAAGCTTTACCATTTACTTTTGGTGTTTGTCATTCATGTTGCCTTATTATAACTTCGGCAGCACATATACTAAAATTTGAACGATACAGAGAATATTAGCAGAACTGCATTTTAGCAGCATTCATATTGTCTTTGAATACAGGATTAGATATATTTTATTTAAAATGGTTTATCTATTGAAATAGGCTTGGTAGATGATACAGACTGTAACATATTAGCTTTGTTACATTTAAAACCTGGATTTAATTTAATAGATATTGTCTTTGGTGGGTTTTGGATTGTGTAATGTTTTGTGCATTATGAAGTGACTGCAGCCCATGTCATGTATTGCTATTTGGCTTATGCATAAAGTTTAAAAGGCACACATCCCCAGAATAACTGTAAAATAAAACATACTGTAAATGATGGTAAGTTCTGCAACTAAGAGTTAGACTCTTGCCTTTTTAAAAAGTATTATTTTTTTATTATTAGCATTTCAGTCTTAAAAGCAGTTTCATTAAATTAATCAGTTTCACCATCTCCATTTAACTCATTTTATAGAGTAATTACATTTACTGCTATTACAAAATCTATATACAGTATATAATTCACTAAGGCAGGGGTTCTCAAACTCGGTCCTGGGGACCCCTGTGGTTGCAGGTTTTTGTTCCAACCAGCCTGTGTTTTTAATTGGACTCCTGGGCTAATTAAGTGAACTGTTGTTTCCCAGATTCCCTGTTTTGGGAACAATATACAAATTAGAAAACTATTCTTGGTAAAAAAAAAAAGTATTAAAATGTACTAAGCAGTTATATGTATTTTTTTCTTTTTAACAGTATTTTAATCTTGATTGTCATTCTATTTTTCTAGGTGTTCTAATTGTTTAATTAATCAGTTATTTACTACTTTGTGGGGCTGACGCTAAAGTAGTTGCAGCCTTTCACAATTAAGTGTTGTTTGCTTAAATTTCTGCTCTGCTTGTTTTTAATTGTCATTATTAAGATTTAATTAATGTAGCAAACTGCACAGAGAAAGGACAAAATATAATAAAAAGAGACATAAGAATTTAAATCTATAGCAAAAACAGAAATATTACAGTTGTTAATACAGTTTTTTATACAGTAAATGTAAAAATCATGCTGCTATGCTTTTCTGAATGTAGGATAAAAGATAAATAATACCAGCTAATTAAATGAGATCAGTGCTATCAGGTGTTGTGACTGATTAGGAATCTGGTTGGAACAAAAACCTGCAGCCACAGGGGTCCCCCAGGACCGAATTTGAGAACCCCTGCACTAAAGCAAGACACCCATGGAAAGCACGCCGGAAGGGGCGTGGATTCACTAAGCCGTCGTAAGTAAGACACCTATGGCGCTTAAAAATCATTAAAAACGGCCTGATTATGTAGCCACGCCCACCAACTCCAAGACCATTGGATACGATGACAACTCGCAGAGCCATGCCCACCAACTCGGGCATGACGACACAGAAAGAACGGCGTCATTTATATTCGTCGTCGGGTTGGCTAGTAAAATTTAAAACACAACTAGAAATTCATAATGTAAAAAAATACACCTTGAATTGATATTTTTACCATTGGTGTTCATGAAAATGAGAACAATGACCAAACTATCTAGTCTTTTTTCTGTTCTGCTTTGTGTGTGAAAAGGCCATTTTGAAACACACTGTATTTTCTTATTGCGTCACTTATTTTCTGATAAAATTTTATTTAAATTTTGTATTAATATTCATAATGTGGTGTTGTACACAATATCTGCTTATTTGTTTTAAGGTTGCTCATGAGACGGATGTGAGAGCCCAGATTCGCCTGCAGTTTAGAGACGTAAATGGGGAGCTGGTAGCTGTACAGAGGTCAATGGTTTGCACTCAGAAAGGCAAGAAAACAGAATTTAAAACACTGGAGGGTGTTATCACTAGAATAAAGTAAGTGAAGAGTCAAAATCTTTAATACTGAAATTCTTGTGCAAGGCTTTGTAGGGTGTGCATTGATTTTGGTCATACTTGCTTCTTTGTTTGAATAAAATAAAAATTAATTTCAGCTTCATGAGGAAAAAATCTATAATTGAAGTGAAATTTAACATGCTTTGCCTTTTAATCTTGTAGAATCTTTACTAATATTACAAAAACATTTTATTCGTGTGATAGTTTTTGTTGTTATTGCATTTATTTTGCAGAAATATTATGTATTAACAATATAGCTTGTATTTTGATGGATGGATTCAAAGTACACAATTTAAACCATATTGTTTCCTAAGTTCTTTTTGTTATTCAATGTATTAATAAAATGTATAAGTAGTAACTTCAGAATAGTTAATAAATCCAATGAAATACAATAATGTGTGTTTGAATTAACAGGCTGCATGTAAGACTTATAACTGTAAAACCATTTTTTAGATTATGCAGTATGACAACAATTTTACTGAAACAGTGCAATAATTGTGTGAAATTAATCTTTTTATGTTATTTTATTAGTATTTTACTTGGTGAATAAAAGTTAATGTGACTTCAAGCATATTTGTTTATATTTATGGTAGATAAATATTAACTACATAATATTGTTTTTTAAAGTGAAGCATTTTTTATGCATTTTAAAAAATACCTAATCTGTTGTTGTGTTTTAAAATGGAGATGATGGGGTAGGGTCCAAAAGTGAAAACAAAAGCCTTCCCTGAAGTTGCCTGATATCATGGCCAGCCTGTATACTGTGAGTGCTGAGCAGAGTGGAGGTGGAACCTCTGCGTTTTTCCCTGTCAATTCTGGGGTTCATCAGGGGGTGTATTCTTGCTCTTACTCTGTTCAGTGCTTGCATGGACTGGGTATTGGGCAGGGTTGTGGGGTCCAGTGGCTGTGGGGCATCTTTTGGTGAAGAAAGATTCACTGATTTTGACCTTGCCAATGATGCTGTGATCTTTGTGGATTCAATGGAGACCCTGATTGGGACTCTGAAGAGACTGAGCGAGGAGTCTGAGTGACTGGGCTTGCGAATGTCCTGGATAAAAACCAATATCCAGGGCATTAATAACCTCATGGGCACAGCCATTGGCTGTCTGTTTGTCTGTGGAGAAAAAGTTGACCTTGTCGCAAGGTTTACTTACCTCGGCAGTTACATTCATGTCTCTGGTGACTCATTCTATGAAGTTATTAGATGGATTGGGAGAGCATGGGGGTAATGAGGTCGCTGGAAAGGGGTGTGTGGCGCTCCCAATATCTTTACAAAAGGACAAAGGTCCAAGTCTTTAGAGCACTGGTGCTTCTTATTTTGCTAAATTGTTGTGGGATGTGGACGCTATAAAGTGATCTGAGACAAAGACTGGACTCCTTCTGTACTGTGTGTCTTCAGGGAATCCTTGGGTACTGCTGGTTTGACTAACGTATGGTCACTACTATTACTATCTGCATATTTTAAGAGCAATACAGCTCAAAACTGGTAGCTTATCTCAACCTGGCTTCTCCAAGGAAGATGGATTTTGAGACACAATTGATTCAATATCATTTTCTTTTCCATTTGGATCACAGGCATGTGAAGTGACTTGTTAATGATCACTTAATATTAGCAGTGAAATCTGAACCCATAACCTCGCAGGTTGAAGTCCAAAGCCAGAACTGCTATGCCTCACTGCCTGTCTGTATTGTGAAGGTTACAGGGATTGCTGAGGAGTCTCAGAGGACTTTGGTATACTGGTAGGGATGCCAAGAGGAACACTTTCTGGATGGAAGTGAAAAATAATTTAAAAAAAAAAAAAACAAACTTCTTGGTTTGTGTTTTAAACCAGTCCTACAGTCCAGTGTGAGGAGGCACCAAGATAGTCTAGCCATACCGCCTTCTACAAGGTAGTTCTAGGAGGCAACCTCGGTAGTAGCAAGAAATGCAGGGGGGAGTCCAGGGAAATGCCAGCAGTCCTTTTATGGGGTCTCGTCATCTATACATGTTTCTAAAAACGATGTGTGTATATATACTGATATACTGTTTTACATTTTTTGGTTAAAATATGCAATATATATGATAAAGGGAATCATTTTAAGGGTCAGTTTTAACCTCACTTGCCGAAATCCTTAGGCAGTTTAATTAAGGGAATATTGCAAAATTTACAAAATAACAGTTTATTTTATCAGAACATTAAAAAAAAACTATTTAGTATTATCAGTACTGAAAAAAATATAACTAACAATATATTTCTGCAATCAAAAGAAAACTTGCCTCATATAAGTCAGTAATTTTTAAAGTGTTTTAGACAAATTTGGTAGTCAAAGATATACAGTATAAAAAAGTCAATGTGTGTATGTATGTTCCAGCATCACGTCCAAATGGCTGGAGCGATTTCAATGAAACTTGCTATACATGATCCTCATTGGTCAACGAAAAATACTGTAGGGTGAAATTAGCCATAACCCACCTCCTTCTGGGTAGGGTGGGGGGTGATCTTTTGGTCTTGTTTGCATGTTATCATCCAAACAAAATATGGAAAAAGTGATGCGCTGTAAATACTCTCCGGATGCACTGTAGTTGCTCACATATGGTCAACAGTCTTGTCCTTGTCAGCATAATAATTCTATATTACTATTACCATATATATTTTATTAAAGCTATTTATGTAAAAAATAATTACATTTCAATCCATTTTTTTACCATCCATAATAACCTTTTTTCCATGATGACAGCATAACAACAGGTTTTTCGCTACAACCTAGTTGCTTAATTAGAAGCCTTTCCTTACAACTAATGGAACTTGTTATTTCATTTTATGGCTAGTGTCTTCATACTACCATGTGAAATCATTCTTATGTTGTGGATTTCTCTTTTCTAAGAGTATCATCCAAATGATTTGTTATTTTTCTATAATTTGCCCTTTATCCTGTGGTGTTTGCACCCTTATTTGTCCTAATACAACCCTCTGCAAGATAATGGCACAGCCCACCAAATCTCCATTTGATGACCGTTACACAGTAGTAGTATATTGCATAGAATAGCATAGGATTGGGTGGTTTTATTTTTTTTTTGGTTAAATCGTTTAATTCAAATTAATCTTTCAAATTTGAATATTGTGATTTTTTTCTTTTTTCTTTCTTTCTTTTTAACAAACTGGTACAGTTAAACAGTTGAGCAAACACTTTCGCTTGATCACCTGGTCACATGTGTACAATCAAAACATTAACGCAAAAGAGTATGACAAACAGTGCCAAAACTTTGTTGTCTGGAATTTTTTTGGATGTGGTACAGTAACTTTTTGTAAGTAGCTTATCTGTTGTGGGGTACAGCCCGGACACAGACAGGTAGACATGCTGGTTTCACCTCACACACATTTATTTATAAGTATTATTTACAAGTTAGTGCACGAACCCAGTGCCTCGGCACCAATCACCCCTTTAAGTTCTAGCTGCACAACAATGCCTTTTCAGTCTTCAGACCGCCTCACCTCCACTTCTCTCCTCCGAGCTCCGTTCTCTTCCACCCGACTCTCGCCCCCGAATGGAGGGAGGCGGCCCCTTTTATGCACCCCCGGATGGGCTCCAGGTGCTTTCTGAGGAGCCTCCGCTGACACACCCCCGTGTGGCGGAAGCACCAGCTGTGTAGCCGGAAGCCCTCCGGGTGTCCCTGCTCCTCTTCCCCCCCAGCACTTCCTGGTGTGGCGGAAGTGCTGAGGTCCAGGGCTCCCAAGGCATTGGGGCGCCCCCTGGCGGTGACCACGGGTCCCTACAGGGTTGGGCTTCCAAGCCCTCTACCCGTGGCCCCCAATATAACCAGGGCGATCGCCCCCTTGTGGTCTGGAGGAGACACAATCCCTCCTCCGGTCCTCCTGGGCGTCCCGGCTGGGTACCACCCCCATCCGCGTGCCACACTGTTCATTACAGATCAACAGGTGGGGGCAATTTTCAACAGTGATACGTAATTGACAGCTAGGCGCACATGCTTACCTATTTGAGAGAAGATGCTACGATAAAATATAAAGCTCACATATTTGAGGATGGCAGGACCGGAATAATTATATCTATCTTCATTTGCTAATTATTGAATTATTTTTTAAAATATTCATATGGGTGATTTCTCTACACCACTGATCACTCCATGAGGCAATCAGCATCTGAAATTGCATGAAACACAACTGATTTGCAAGCTGTTTAGCTAAATATTCTTTTGGAAATCTCCAAAAGGGCCGACTTGTCGCTTGTGAGAAATAAAACAGGTTTAGTACTGCTGACACTCATTTCCCAAGTAAAACAAAATAGCAGCAGGCTTTTTGTGTTCAATGTTTAATGAATCTGATCATTGTTTGCTTCAAGAAAAAGCCATTTATGAAACAACATATACAACACTTTGAGAGTAGCACCAGCACTCACACAAGCTACCTTGGCTAAACAATTTAAAATGAGCTCCTTAATTCCATACGTGAGAAGGTCGCTGTGCATATACGCCTGACATCAAGTCATGGAGCCCATATATAGCCCATATATATATATATCCATTTTTTGGGATTACGCACCTGATGTTAGCCATGATGAGTAAATGATGCTAATTATAAGAATTGTCATACTGGAGGCAGTACCTAGGGTTAAAGAACACTTTAAGGGTTTCTTTCCAGCAACAGAGACAACAGGCAAAATTGTCTTCTCTTGTCCCATATACACTTGAAGTTCTAAATATTGCTTTTGATGACTGTAAGTGGCACCAACATGAAGGGAAAGCACAAAGATGTTCAAGCGAAACTGCAGCAAAAATCACCGAGATTTCTTTGACCCATATGCTGCCCACACCCTAAAATTTGTGGTAGTATATGCATATACCAGAAACTCAAGAGATCTAATTGTCTTCTTTGGTATAGGAAGGGAGAAGTTGTTAAAAAAAAAAAGAAGGACATTAGAAAATAGAATGGCCACAGCAAAGTTTTAAAGTAATAGTCAAGTCATTTTGTAACCACTTTAGTCCTGAACAGGTTGCTTGGAGTGCTGCAGCCTATTGCAGCCAACACAGGCCACAAAGCAGGATCAAACCCTGGAGAAGGAAGCCAGTCAGTCGCTTGCAGTGTAATAATGCAAGTGACATATGTTGAATTACTACTTACTCTGTTGTGTTTTAAGAAGTAAAATTGTTCCAATTGGGAATTTTTTCCCTTTCCCCTACTAATTCTGATGCTGTTATGTATAAATATAGGTTGTAATGTGCACACCACTTCTTCATAAATCATATGAGAGGGAGATATAACTTGTTTTAAGAGTGGTTTTGACCAGAAGCCACTCAACAGTAATTTCTTGAGCATAGTCATTATTAAATCCCTTCAATTCAGATAGACTTTTGCATCAGGTGGTTTACTCAACAAGTGCACATCAGACATTTTTGTTTTATTTGTGGCTTAGTAGTTTGCAGCTGCCCTGTGCTCTGTACATGTGATAATAAACTTAAAATTGATTAACATTGCAAAATCATTCACCTTCATTATACAAGTTGTTCTTACAACGTTGTACATCTGTAGTGCAGGTCAAACTGGTTTTATCATCTATGTGTATTCTTCACACTCTCTGTTAGTAAAATTGTAGTTAAGATTTATTTTACTGTGTATTTGGTTACATTTTTTATTCTGAATGCTAGTATACCTTTTAACCACGTAGTACACAATGTCAGTTAAATATTGTATCCATGTATTTTATGTTTGTCATTCTGCATACTATGTTGTATCTGTTTACAGTTTTAGTCTACATTTAGACATTGTTATTTTACATCATGATAATTCAGTGTGTTTTGCTCTGTTTGTTTCCCATTTTTAGGCATGGAGAAAAGGTTAGCCTCAGTTCGAAATGCGCTGAAATTGATAGGGAAATGATAAGTGCCTTGGGTGTCTCCAAAGCTGTTTTGAGCAATGTTATTTTCTGCCATCAAGAAGACTCTAACTGGCCCCTTAGCGAAGGGAGAGCCTTGAAACAGAAGTTTGATGAAATTTTTTCTGCAACAAGGTAAATGTATCAACAAAAATCTGTAAAACATTTTTATTCCATTCTATGTATATGTGTAAAATGCTTGAAACATGTATTTCACTTTAAAAATCACAGCTGTAAGCAAAGTGTGTTTCTTGTTTGTTTTCAGTTGATTCAGAAATTATTCAGATCCCTTCACAACTCCAGACTTTATTGTATTGTAGATTTTATTTTAAATGGATAAATATGCCATTTTTGTCCAAACCATCTACACTCAACTTTCAGTTGTATGCACTTTTGAAATTCCAATGAGACTAAGAAACATTTTGTGGGTTAATAACTTACAGGAGCAGAAACTCTGAAGAAGGTTATCCTCTCAAGTTCATTGTTCAAAGCATCAGAGCCTATCTATACAGCACTGGATGCAAGGCAGAAATCAACCCTGGAAAATACATTTCAATATGAATGTGTTTCTTCACTAAATACCTGTTAAATTCCATGATGCTGTCAGGTTTTATGATTTTTAAAAAATATTATTGCATTTCATGTACACTCTATATGATTTTGATAAGGGTTATCAGAAATTATGACATAAATATATTTGCTTCTGTGTTCTTTAGTTTTATTCACTTATTCGTAGATGATTTGTCATCTTTTTATGATCAGTCTGGAACAGCAGTTTATAGAGCTTTGGAAGCTGGCAAGAGATTTTCCAGTTGCAGGAATATAGATATACTGTATATAGAGGATATACAGCCATTATTAGTTATGAAAGCAATGTGAAAAATTATAAACACATTGGGAAAATGCAGAGTTTGTTAAACCCATTGCAATTTTGCCGTTTTGGTCCAGAATGGGGATTGAGGATGGTATTGTTTCTTATTTTGAATAATCACTTTGTATGTATTAAGACTCAAGCTATGATACTGTATATAAACTTTCTATCACCCTTTTATACCATCAACCTTTTATAGCCTTACTGTTTTTGCAAAATATCCAATGAATTATTCAAGTTTTAATTTTAAAATGGTTAAAGGACATATCAACATTTTAAACAGAAAAGATAAGTAATTTGGTAAAGTATTCTTTCATTACATTGGTTCTTATCTTTGATAAGGTATATTGTTTTAGTTCATTGCAGGCTTAATTTGTTACTTTTACACTGTAGATAAGAAGGTATCATTCCTGATTACAATCTGTAAAGAAATGTGTCCTGTGTTTATTTGAATTTTGCTCTGAAGAGTTTGATGCTGTATCATATATGTCCATGTTTACTGCTTTGAGTTATTATTGATCTGTGAGAACATTTTAATTGTTGAGTTTATGTAATGCTTTATCTCTTGTAATACCCCTGCTGGCACATTGGATCTCCTTCTTGCAATTATAGAAGCTAACTCCAATTGAAATGTATCTTTTTTAGGGTTATTTAAGTATTTTTATTCTGCACAGGCTCTGTCAAAGTAATTTACAACTTTGTACTATTTTGTGTATTTTATTTAGATATATAAAAGCCTTGGAGACATTGAGACAAGTGAGACTGAAACAACTTACCCAAGTTAAAGAATGCCAGCTAGAGCTAAAATACCTAAAACAAAATAAAGAAAAATCACAAGAAATTAAGGACTTATTGCTTGCCAAGGAGTCCCAGCTAGCAGCATCTAGAGCAAATGTGAAATCCATAGAAGCCCAAACAGAGCCATTAGAGGTAAAAATGGAAGTCTTTGCATTTTTAATATTTAACATTTTCAGGTAAAGATGAGGTTGGTGTGGTAATAAAAAGTATGTTACAGCAAATAGATCATAATTTTTATTTTGTTAGTGGTATATATTTGCTTTTTGAGTAAGATTTTTTTTCTAGCCATAGAATCTTATTTCTGTAATATGCATGCAAACTAATGTTTGATATCTAATTCACTGTTGATTTTATTGTATTTCATTATGATAAATTGACAACAGAGACTCAGTAAAACTGATTTTTTTTTTCCAATTTCAACTAAACATATCCAGAACAATTGCAAATGGCTACTCTCAAAGCTGAAAATGTGGCAGAAAATGTTTATTAGTGCCACTGGTTGACCGAGTCCTATTTACAATGTAAAGCAATTTAGCATTAACCGTGCTAAAAAGACATTCAGATAGCAACGTTAACAACTTTTTGCCCTGTTAAAAAGTGAGCTAGTATTTAACAGATTGAAAAAAAAGAAACATTGTTATTCAGTGATTTTTAACAATACTAATAGAACATTTGTTAACTTGTTCATTTCTGTTTATAGTTTTTTTACTAGGTACAAGTTAGGGACCAATCTCATGTGGGGCATCAGTTCATTGTAGGGTCCACTCATATAAACACCCATGCTCTCACAGAGCCGGTTAAGAATCATCCATTAGCCAAATGTGCATGTCTTTGAGATGTGGGAGTAAAGCTGAATTACCATGGAAAAACACTTTGGCATACATAGGAAGAATGTACAGACTCCACACAGACAGCAACTTAGCTGTAGGATTCTATCCCATACCACTGGTTTTATTAGGTAGCAGCACTATTCATTGTGCCACTATGTGCTATGTTTTTAAAATTCATTTTATTTTTCAGTGTAGATTTAACTTTTTCTTTTTTTTTAATTTGCAGATAACGCATTACATCCCTCTTGCAGTGTATTTTCTGTGCTGTTCATACTTATTGTAATTTGCTACTGAAAATCACATCCAGAATTGCACTGATTAAGTAGTATGTAAGAGGAGAAGACATGTCAGTCCTTTTGACACAATCGCACAGCCAAGCAGAAATAACAGAAATCTATATTTAAAGTATTGGTTTAGTTTTAATCTAGTTTTTTTGCTAAAGATATTTTAAAACCGTGTGATATGATGGCACAAAGGCTAATCCATTTCAAGCTCCGGTCTTCAGTAAAAAGATGTAAAGTCAGTGTCCCTGATTAGGAACTCGCTAGCCACTGGTTCACAAAGTGTGCATTGAGAGATGCTGCCAGTTTCTTCCACGCTGTATTCCATCCGAGTGTCGTGAAGGTATCTTCGTGGGTGTTCCCTTTATTTGATATGACATGTCTCATATATGTATCATATAGAGCTTGTGCTCTGCTGTGATGAGACACTTTGGTGACTGTTAGATTAATTCAGTTGTTAGGAAAAGCTGGCCGCATAATGAATAACCGCTCTTTTGTATTATCTATATAATTGGGCAGTGACCTGCAGTGAGATAGTTATGCCTGTATGATTCTAGTAACATGTACCTCTCTTTATTATTTCTTTCCGTATAGGGATTTCAGGGCCTTTTTATACACCTAAATTAGTAAAATAAATAAAATTTTACTAATTTAGGTTTTTATTATTAAATAAAATTTTAAGATAAATTGATCTCTGGCCCACAGATCAGTCAAACCCTCTGTTTTGAATCCTAAAATTCTTGTCATGTCTGAAAGTATATACGGTAGTTAATTATTTTGAAAGTTAGATCAATGTTTGATTTACTTTATCAAGGAGAGGGATATGGTATTTTTCTTTATTAAATGTTTCAGTAACCGTGAATTCCCTTCAAAAATCACACTGACAACAAAATGTGTTAGTAGAGTGCATAAGATATGTTTTAGTAAGTAGCATTTTATAATATCATTTAAAAAACATCCTTGTATGGATAAGAAATAAAAAAAAAAAATACTTATTTTTCTTAGCCTATTTAATTTTACTTTTTCAAGTCTGGCTTTTTGATCAAATATATGTGGAAATCTGTATGTGCAAAATTAAACAATTATTTATTTAAAGGCAAAATCGTAGAAATGAACTACTTGAAAGAGTAGCTGGTAACTTTATCTACTCTGCAGATAGAATAAGTTGTGACATTGTGACATTAAAAATTGACTCCTCTAACACATTTTCACCCCAGTCTGAAATCCCTCTTGTGTTAACATTAAAGGAGGATCACCCCCCAGTTTCAAAAGTAAGTTTCAAACCTAGTACATAGTAGAATATTAGCCACTATAGCCATATTTATAGTTCAGTTGAAACCTGCGTATGTTTCCTTGCTTTAAGCAAGATGCTGAACAACTTAAAAATGAGAAAACAAACTGCTAAGGAAACTATTATAAAGGCACAAAGTGTAGATGGTCCATCAGATATAAACCTATAACTTTAGTAGTCTTCTAGAGCTGCTGTATTTCTTGTACATGTTCATGCTGTCCCGATTGTGGGAATAAATTGCTGGAGATTTAAGGATAACCTTTGTGTGAAAGGGACTTTTGAATAAACAGTAGCGTGAAAGCACGCTAAATTTAATTACACATTTGTAAATAGTAGCTGGACTGGCTGTAGTGAACCCAGGTTTTACTTGGACTATAAGTCTTACATTTAGTTAACTTTCATTGCTTTGTACCCAACCAGAAGAGGATCCACTGATCTGATGGAAAGGCCATGCATCACAGCTATCTCACCTTACCAAGGTTGCTAGGAAGCTTTTGTACATTCTGAGAACCATTGTACTGTCAGAGAGACTGGTCAGTACTAGTGGGAACTTTGTCTTCCTTCACAGGTCACAGTCGAAAAAAAAAATATATTTTTACATTTCAGTTTACAATAAAGAAAACTGAACACATATAGGAGAAGGCCATATTGGCCAGAAGCAGTGTATTTCTTTATAAAGAGATTTAAATTATTGCTTCTTGTTTGATTTGTTTAGATTTGTGAACTTTTAATGGTAGCAATTGCATATTTGAGTGGTTTATTTAGTTGTTTTGATATTTTTAAAATTCTGCATTTTGTATGTTTGCTTGTCGTTATTGAAAACTGCACATACTGTAAATGCTGTTCATATGTTATTTGTGCTTTATGTATATATTTATGAGTTACTTAGGAACACTTTGAAATCACTTTAATTTTTTTTTTGTCTGGCACCTCCTGACTCACCTAGAAAACCCCCACATGGGCTATACTGTTCAGCTTTTGGTGTTCATTCCTATTTTTGCCCCTCTATACTGGAAAATCCCTCATTTTTAGGCAATATTTGGACTATATTTTGTCTAGGAAATTACAACATTATGATAAGGAGTAAACAAATAGGTATTTTTCAGCAAAAATGATCTGAAAGACCAAAAGGTGTTCGCCCCCTAATGGAATACGAGGGGTTAATGTTACTCCTTTTCTAAAAACTTAGAAAAACTGGGGTTGGTAATATAGGAAGTTGAGTGCCATTTTATGATGTTTTGAGGTTGCTCATCACGTGGATACTTGTGGTCCTAGCCCTGTAACAGTCACTCACAGAAGGTTAAAAGTGGTGAATTTGTTTTTCTTTTCTTTTTTTCATGAACAAAATAACATTGCCCACACTCAAGTCAGACTTACTGTATACAACAAATGACTTTATAGTCAAACCAGAAAAAAAAGACATCAGAACGTTAAAAAAAAAAAGAAAGCAGGAACAAAAAGAGACAAAACCTAACAAAACAGAATTCTCCCCCCGACCAAGAAAAATTATGTTTTAGACTATTCCCAGGTCTGTAATTACAAATATGATGTTATTTTTGATTTTGAATACGTTACTAAGGATCTAGCCCTTTATGTACTAGTATCAGAGGGTGAAAACTGACAGGTTTCTATTATAAATGAGAATATTTACACTTAAAACAGTGGTAGCGCTGCTGCCTCGCAGTTAGGAGACCTGGGTTCGCTTCCCGGGTCCTCCCTGCGTGGAGTTTGCATGTTTTCCCCGTGTCTGCGTGGGTTTCCTCCGGGCGCTCCGGTTTCCTCCCACGGTCCAAAGACATGCGGGCTAGGTGGATTGGCGATTCTAAATTGGCCCTGGTGTGTGCTTGGTGTGTAGGTGTGTTTGTGTGTGTCCTGCGTTGGGTTGGCACCCTGCCCGGGATTGGTTCCTGCCTTGTCCCGTGTGTTGACTGGGATTGGCTCCAGCAGACCCCCATGACCCTGTGTTCAGATTATGTGGGTTGGAAAATGGATGGTTGGATGGATTTTAATATTTTAAATATTTGATGTAACTATTCTTGTTTGTTATGTACTTCTACCTCATGTAGTAAATGACAACAGTTTATGTTCTATTTCAATGTGGTAGAATGATATCAGTGTGAATTAGTGTTTATTTTATTTTTAAATTACCACATTTTAACAATACCATGACAATGCTGAAAACAATGATCATTTTGATCACTGTAATTGTGAAATTTCGATATTTTCCCCATCCCTACTGGGGGTGAAGCTTGGCTGCTTTACTGTGTGCCTGAGTCCAAACGACAATAACTGTGTTTACATGCACGCACATAACCAGGTTAAGAGAGAATCCTGGTTTGTTAAAAATCTGTGTTTAAAAGCAACATTAATTTTCTTGAGTTCTGTTTTGGCAACATTCTTTGACGTCATTAACTGCACAAAAAAGAGTTAAATCATTTTGTCAGCTACTGGGAATCCGAGAACAAGCTTGTGATATTTTTTTGTGTTTTATAAATATGTAACATTCATCCCCCTTTTTACTTTCTTATATACATTATATAAAGAAAATATAGGAATCATGAAAAAATTCAACCTCGAGATTTTGATGAATCTTGATGTTTTAGACCTTCCTGAAAATACCGTATTTTAAATTATGCGTGTGTGTTTAACCCCAATAACTTGAAAACGCTTTGACCCAGGTCAGTGAGATTTTGTACATCTGCTTTATATCAAAAATAAGGAATCCTATCAACTTTTGGGCCACTTCCGGCAGCACATTTAATATTTTTTCAAGTAAACTATGGCTATAAATAAAGATATATGATTAAAATTTTGTGTGGATATTAGAAATGACAAAAAATAAGCAGAAATGAAATTTGAGAAAAATCGTGGAACTTTTTTAAATCTTCAAGTAAACTATGGTTATAGTTACAGATAGATGATTCAGGTTTTGTATAGTTAATTTATAATGATAAAAGGCAAACAGATATGAAATTTGAGAAAAAAATTAATCAGCTGGAAGTAGAATTTTATTTAAACATCCATCCAAATTTTTTATATTATGGAAATATAAATGTGTACACACTATTAAAAACTATGTTTAAAATAACACATATCTTTCAATAACTATTATTAATTGTACAGTATTTTAATTTATATATCATCAGTTTAACAATAACATGTAAACATTGAGCATGCCATGTAAAAATAAAGATATATTGGGAACAATACGCTGCTATGTTCCCGTCGTGTTCCTGGCAAAACATTTAATTTTATGATATATATTTTTTTTATTTCCACCATCATTGTCATAATTAAATATAGGTGAATGCAATTTTACTTATTGCAATTTATTGCAACAAATATTATATAATAGTAACTTTTTCTATGTTTTTAGGTGAATGTAACTCTTTTTACTTTACACATAATCTAGATAATACATGTGTAATCATGGAAAAATTCAACCATCGTTTTTGACCTCCCTAAGTGCGAAAATATCATTTTAATATAAAGTTTGATTGTGTGAAGATAACTGATTATATATTGAAATTATCAGTTAGTTATGATGAGAAACAAAAAGATATTATATTTGAGAAATATTGTGCAACAAGAAGTGGTTCTGATGACCTTTTCCTCTATCTCATTTTACAAGAAAGTTGGGAAAGTCCCAATTTTTAAAAATCCAACCTGAATCCCTGATGGCTTGTGGTGTGAATACTGGCCACTATGCAGCCCAGTTGCACTCTTTCAACATATCAAAAGCAAATAGCTGGATGGAAACTAATCTGGCACTTTATTGATATCTTTGTCACTGTACTGCATGCAACACTTTTATGCTTGACTGTGCAATTGAGCCCTGCAAACGACACAGTATTTGTGCTTCTTGCATTACACTCAGTGCTGCTGGAAGAACGGGCATTTTAACCTTCTAAAATGTTTTAACAAGTGTGCTAGTATTCAAAGGAATTAGTTTGAAATGTAAAGCTTGTGTGCATTTACTGGTATTTTGTCTACACTAGGGCAGACACAAAATTTTTTAGACACCCCTAATATATATGTCCTTGTTTATATAGAGTGAAAGAATGTGCAGATAGCAAGATGAACATTTGTTACAGTGTCAGGTTGCACCATGTATTCTCAGGAAACCGTTGGTCTCTCAAGAAAACTACCTGCAGCGACTCTTTTGCAAGTTACTCAAATTTGAGTTTTAAGCAGGACAGAATCTCGCTTTTGTTTTGCATTTTTTAGTGGTGTGCCCTACTTTTTAGTGGATGATCAGACTGGGTCAGAGCAAAGGCAGAACTAGTTGTCCACTCATTCCAGATTCAGGAGTTTGTTGCTTGGAAAAGAACAGATATATAAGTTGCTCTTCTGGATTCTACATCTTCTCTTTTTTGTATCTCCTTAAATTATTTCCCCATAATTGAAAACCTGACAATTTGTGTGTGTGCATTCATATACAAAGATACACTTTTTCTGTGACAACAGGCGGACCTACAGAGATGCTATTTTTTCATACCCATGTAGAAAGATTTGATTAAATGTACGTATTTGGTTATTGAGAATATATTTTCTTTTGCTATCTGTATTTATTAAATAAAAGGTTATACAAATATCTATTGTTAAAAGATTACAGTAAACAAGCTCCATTTTAATCAGTTCTTGTCTCATTAAGTGATAACAATTTTACTGTTTTATAGACTTGAATCATATTAGCTGTTTGATTCCTGTCAAAAGGTTTTTTTTATGTGCAACTGCAGCATTACTACTGAAAAAGAGGCATGTTTCATTTAACACTTTGGAAGACATTTTATTTGTTGTCACAATTTACTCAAATTTTCAAACTGAGTAATGAGCAACTGAAAATATTTGTTTCACCTTTTTTTCCTTTCAGCTACTTTCTGTTGTAAAATTATTACATGACACTGAAAATTGATCAAAGGTTTCCTTCCAGCTAAGATGTATGTGTTTTACTACAAAACTAGTCTTGGTCTTATATTGACACTGTAAAGTTGTAATGCATTTAAACCTTTTTAGCAGGTGATTTTACAATATACTAATGGAATGACCATCATAATTACATTAGTGAGTATTATAAAAATGTGCTTTGGTGTTACAAGTTACATGTTGAAGTCTGCACCCTAGAAAATATAGATATTGAGCATGGGTTGATATTCTGTTTCAATGTTTAGATTATGTACAATGTGGTTTATTTGATTATGGATCTCTTGTTAAACTTCACGGATAACAATAAGCAAGATGATTTTTATTACCTTTCTTTTTCATCACATAGGTAATGGTATTAGTCTGGGCATTAGTTATATTGCAGTTCATTATTCTTGACTTTTTATAAAAATCTATATAACCTTACCAGAATTGAGGCACACTTTATAACACCTTGACAGTCTTTTCTTAGTCTTCACACAATCTACAATCACCAGACAAATCAACTGTCGTTATAATGTTTACTTCAGGTATTTTCTTTGAAAGTGCTGATACAAAGACACCTTTTAAGAAATTTGAGTTTCTTACTAAGTACATGCATTGCGATACTAAATGGCAAGGTCCATAATTTCCACTGTAGTTGTATCTGTTATGTAACATGTCATATTTTGGTTATTTCAGTAATGTTACCATTAGGGATGCTCTGATCAGGTTTTTTAAGGCTGAGACATATTTTTATTTATTTATTTATTCTTTCTTTTTCTTTATCTCTTTAATTTTTTTTACACTAATGTCCTACATAAACACTGCTTAAATTTAAATATACATCCACTTACACGTTTTAATCATTTTAAATAATTAATTGCACTACAGCTTTTTTGCTGTTAAAATATACATTTACTGTATTTATACAGGTGTGTTTTTTTTCTTCGGTGTATATATGGTATAATTGTAAAATCTGGATTACCATTTTAATTTTGTAGTACTTGTTTCCTAGCAAAACATATGCTGTATGACACACAGCAACAAATAATTAACACAGCAGAAATATTTAAAAAAAAAAACTTTTGTTTACTAAGCAGCAAGTTAAATTTTGTTCTTATTGTTTCTTTTTCCAATTAAAAGTATAAGCTGCTGCATTTGAAACAAACATGCTGTCCAAACTCAAACGGTGTCCGTCTTAAGTTAAAGGAGATAAATTAAAAGTCTGAATTCCTTAAAGTAGTTTTTTTGCCATTTGTCTAGTTGCACGAGACGACTTCTCCAATTACTTTTTTTTTCAGTTTATTACTCCACTTCCTTTAATGTAAAGGCTAATATACCAATTGCCTCTCATTCACTGATAAAACAACCATCCACTCGCTGCTTGGTTCCTCCTAGATATGATGTTAATCAGCATCCAGTCCATGCAAGTAGGTCCTCCAGCTTACAGGGAAAAGTCAGGGGTTGACGGCAGGATTGGCACTCCAGCTACTGTATAAAATCCTCACATTGTTCCAGTGTGGTGCTGCACTCGGGTCCCAATCCAGTTGGTTTGTTGTGTGGTGGATGCAGAAACGTGCCGTCAGCGCATGCTCCCAACCTTAGAAAGCAGGAGCTGAAAATACTGAGTTTTGTGACCGGCCTTTTTATCAATCAATCAATTATCCTTAGTTAGTGTATTTTTATAAAACAGCATGTAATTAATAGATGCATTATAGGTAGGACTTAATCTAAAGTGTTACGTTTCTATCAGTCTCGCGTTATTTTGTTGCAGGTAAAATACAAGTGAGATCTGCTCATGAGGGTAAAGGTCATTGCTCTGTGATATATGATACTATTTCTGAAAACATAATTGTGTGGAAATGCTGATAGTTGTATTTTAGATTTTTTTTAATTGTTTAATTAGTGGATCATCAGATTTTAACAGTAACCATAAAATTAATGATTAATAAATTATGTTACAATATTGAAAAAAAAAATAAGACAGGGGTAACTTATGGACAGACTGCCAGTGCATTGTTGACCTCATTTACTTACATATCTGTAGTTGCATTCCTTTGTTAATTTACAGTTGCAAATTTAACTTCCTAGTGTGTGTCTGGAAATGTGAGGAAACTGGCAGACACTCGAATGCACAAGCTTCACCCATCCAGTGGCTAGGCTGGAACATTGACCTGGGGTTCTAAATATGCCATACAATTATGTGGAAAACTATAGCTTGCTAAATGTTTGCATATTGCATGTACATTTTTAAAAGTCAATTTAGAAAAAGATGTCACTAGAGCAGAGGTCACCAACCTTTTTGAAACTGAGAGCTACTTCAAGGGTACTGAGTAATACGAAGGGCTACTTGTTTGATACAAACTTCATGAATAACATAAAGTTGAAAGGATCACATTTAATAATATTATTAATACAGTAATCCCTCCTCGATCGCGGGGGTTGTGTTCCAGAACCCCCCGCAATAGGTGAAAATCCGCGAAGTAGAAACCATGTTTGTATGGTTATTTTTTATATATTTTAAGCCCTTAGAAACTCTCCCACACTGTTTATAAATATTCTCCGCACAGTTATGCAGTAAACCCTCATTTATCACAGTTAATCCACTCCAGACAGATAAATGAATTTCCACGAAGTAGGATTCTTTATTTATATATCTAATATTTTTGCAGTTAGAGCATAGAAAACCTGTTTACGACCTTCTAAATACGTTTTTTTAACATTATTAGAGCCCTCTAGACATGAAATAATACCCTTTAGTCAAAAGTTTACACTGTGCCCCATGACAAGACAGAGATGACAGTTCTTTCTCACAATTAAAAGAATGCAAACATATCTTCCTCTTCAAAAGAGTATGCGTCAGGAGCAGAGAATGTCAGAGAGAGAGAGAAAAGTGAACAATCAAAAATCAATAGGGTTGTTGGGCTTTTAAGTATGCGTAGCACCGCGATAAAGCGGCCACAATGAAGGGATCAATGTGAAGGTAGTCTTTCAGCATTTTTTAAAGGAACGTCCGTATCTTCTAAGCAAATAGCCTCTGTGCAAACAGCCCCTCTGCTCACACCCCCTCTGTCAGGAGCAGAGAATGTCAGAGACAGTGAGAGACACAGAGAAAAGCAAACAATCAAAAATCAATACGGGCTGTTAGAGCTTTTAAGTGTGCAAAGCACCACACCGGAAGCATATCGTATATCATTGAGGAGTTTTATTTAATACATAATACGTGCTCTAAATGGGTAGCTTCTCAGCCATCCTCCAATAGCGTCCCTTGTATGAAATTAACTGGGCAAAAAAAAATAAGGAAGCATGTACCATAAATTAAAAGACCCATTGTCTGCAGAAATCCGCGAACCAGCAAAAAATTTGTGATATATACTATTTACATATGCTTAGATTTAAAATCCGTGATGGAGTGAAGCCGCGAAAGTCGAAGCGCGATATAGCGAGGGATCACTGTATACTGGAAATTTTCCTTAGCTTTACTGCCATGTTTTTCTTTATTTTTAGGTTGTAAAAACTGTGTCTAGCTCCCCATAGTAACTACACCCGTTTGCTTGTCTCAGTGAAGAGTGAGATGGAGGTTTGTCTTGCGCACGATATTGGACTTTGACCGCAGACTACCACCCTATCTATATCAATGCAAGTGTTATTGATTAAAAAAAAAGCAACACAATGAAATACAATTTTTAGACAGAGCTCCATGGTGTCTAGTGCTATTTTTAGAACATGCCCTGTGGGCAACTCATGTGGTCCCTGCAGGCACCGTGTTGGCAACCTTTGCACTAGAGATTAAGCAAAATGTATTTTTTGATTTCTAGTTATTAGTTAGAGTCCTGCTGAGATGTTGTTTGAGATATTTTCAACAGTGGCTTCAACTCGTTGATACTCTTCCATGAAGCTACCACTGGTGAAGCATCCAGGCAACAGTAATTGTATGCATAGTCTCTCTGATCTGAGCGACAGTAGCTTGTAACTCCTTCCGAGCTGTCATAGTTCCCTTAATGACCTTCATCATTAGTGTCCTGCATGCATTGTCACTCAGTTTTTGAGGACAACCTGCCATAGGTAGATTTAGAGCTGTGTTATATTCTTAATGATTGACTTAACTGTACTAAAAGGGATATTCAATGATCTGTAAATTTTCATGTTCTATTGGCAGACTGCTACTTTTGAATAACCTTCTTTGTCTTTGCCTTCATTTCCCAGATTTTTCCAGGAAACTGACTCATTTGAAACACCTTGACTGCAATTAACTAGTTAATTAACTAACTTTCATCATTGCACTAGTGATTATTTAAGTGTGTCTTAGTGTTTTTTTTTCACTGTGACATTTAAGTCTTTTTATGATGATCATTGTGTCAAAAAAACTTAATGAAATCCACTGCAATTCATTGTTGTAAAACAATTAAAAAGTCTGAAAGGTTGTGAAATCATTTTATAGGCACTGTATAATGTATTTATTAAGTATCAGTTACAAATATACATGAGTTTCTATGCATTTATACCTACTATGACTCAAACTCTAGGTGCTATATAGCTGTACGTTGTAACTGATAAACAAAACTATGGGTATTTATGGTCACAGGGTTTCTCTTTCTGATGGATATGCTAAAGTGCTTGGCCCCATAGTACCTGGACAATCCCTAGAAGTAGCTGGAGAGAGAATTGCTGGGGATGGTGAAACCCAGCCAAGATTGTTATCATTGGATTTACAATGAGATTGGTGTTACAGCCTTTTCTCTATGAGGTTGTTGTAGAGCATTACTGAACTTTATTTTTTTACAATATTTTATCTATTATCCTTGAAGATTATTCTAGCTATATCCTATTCTAAAAAATCGGTTTAAATTGCAATTCAAAGTAAAACATTATATATGAAGTAAGGTGCTTTAATAGTTAATTGCAGGTTGATACTTTCATAAAACCCATCCACCAAACTTGACCAGAAAAATAATTAAGAAGTTGGTCTTTTTATTTTTGGTAAAAGGGTAGTCATTTTATAATAAAAGTCAATTTTATTGTTTCATGAAAACTTCAAATATGCAAATAATAATGTAGAAATTTTGTGGTGTTCTTTTCCTAGAGTCGCCTTGTAACCATTGAAGAAAATTTGGGCAAAGTAATGAAACTTGACAATGACATAAAAGCTTTAGACAGCAGAAAGAAGCAAATGGAAGAGGACAACCAAGAGTTGGAAGAGAAGATGGAACAGGTGGTGTTACGTTTTATTGCTGCTCACTGCCTATTTTCAAAGTACAGTTCAACAGTTTTACTGTATTTACTATCCATCCATCCATCCATCCATCCTCTTCCGCTTATCCGAGGTCGGGTCGCGGGGGCAGCAGCTTAAGCAGAGAGGCCCAGACTTCCCTCTCCCCGGCCACTTCTTCCAGCTCTTCGGGAGAATCCCAAAGGCGTTCCCAGGCCAGCCGGAGACATAGTCCCTCCAGCGTGTCCTGGGTCTTCCCGGGGCCTCCTCCCGGTTGGACGTGCCGGAACCCCTCACCAGGGAGGCGTCCAGGAGGCATCCTGATCAGATGCCCGAGCCACCTCATCTGACTCCTCTCGATGCGGAGGAGCAGCGGCTCTACTCTGAGCCCCTCCCGGATGACTGAGCTTCTCACCCTATCTTTAAGGGAAAGCCCAGACACCCTGCGGAGGAAACTCATTTCAGCCGCTTGTATTCGCGATCTCGTTCTTTCGGTCACTACCCATAGCTCATGACCATAGGTGAGGGTAGGAGCGTAGATCGACTGGTAAATTGAGAGCTTTGCCTTACGGCTCAGCTCCTTTTTCACCACGACAGACCGATGCAGAGCCCGCATCACTGCGGACGCCGCACCGATCCGCCTGTCGATCTCACGCTCCATTCTTCTCTCACTCGTGAACAAGACCCCGAGATACTTGAACTCCTCCACTTGGGGCAGGATCTCTCCCCAACCCTGAGAGGGCACTCCACCCTTTTCCGGCTGAGGACCATGCTCTCGGATTTGGAGGTGCTGATTCTCATCCCAGCCGCTTCACACTCAGCTGCGAACCGATCCAGAGAGCTGAAGATCACGGCCTGATGAAGCAAACAGGACAACATCATCTGCAAAAGCAGTGACCCAATCCTGAGTCCACCAAACGGACCCCTTCAACACCCTGGCTGCGCCTAGAAATTCTGTCCATAAAGTTATGAACAGAATCGGTGACAAAGGGCAGCCCTGGCGGAGTCCAACTCTCACTGGAAGCGGGCTCGACTTACTGCGGCAATGCGGACCAAGCTCTGACACGGTTGTACAGAGACCGAACAGCTCTTATCAGGGGTCGGTACCCCATACTCCCGAGCACCCCCACAGGATTCCCGAGGGACACGGTCAATGCCTTTTCCAAGTCCACAAAACACATGTAGACCGGTCGGGCAAACTCCCATGCACCCTCCAGGACTCTGCTAAGGGTGAAGAGCTGGTCCACTGTTCAGCGACCAGGGCGAAAACCACACTGTTCCTCCTGAATCCGAGGTTCACTATCCGGCGGACCCTCCTCTCCAGAACCCCGAATAGACTTTTCCAGGGAGGCTGAGGAGTGTGATTCCTCTATAGTTGGAACACACCCTCCGGTCCCCCTTTTTAAAGAGGGGGACCACCACCCGGTCTGCCAATCCAGAGGCACTGTCCCGATGTCCATGCGATGTTGCAGAGGCGTGTCAACCAAGACAGTCCTACAACATCCAGAGCCTTAAGGAACTCGGTATCTCATCCACCCGGGGCCCTGCCACCAAGGAGTTTTTGACCACCTCGGTGACTTCAGTCCCAGAGATGGGAGAGCCCACCTCAGAGTCCCCAGGCTCTGCTTCCTCATGGAAGGCATGTTAGTGGGATTGAGGAGGTCTTGAAGTACTCCTCCCACCGACCCAGCGTCAGTGAGGTCAGCAGCGCACCATCCCCACCATATACGGTGTTGACACTGCACTGCTTCCCCTCCTGAGGCCGGACGGTGGACCAGAATCTCCTCGAAGCCGTCCAAAGTGTTCTCCATGGCCTCTCAAACTCCTCCCATGCCCGAGTTTTGCCTCAGCAACAACGAAGCAGCGTTCGCTTGGCCTGCGGTACCTATCAGCTGCCTCCAGAGACCCACAGGACAAAAAGTCCTATAGGACTCCTTCTTCAGCTTGACGGCATCCCTCACCGCGGTGTCCACCAACGGGTTCGGGATTGCCGCCACGACAGGCACCGCCCACCTTGCGGCCACAGCTCCGGTCAGCCGCCTCAACAATAGAGGCACGGAACATGGCCCATTGGACTCAATGTCCCCACCTCCCTCGGGGCGTGGTTGAAGTTCTGCGGAGGTGGGAGTTGAAGCTACTTCTGACAGGGGACTCTGCCAGCCGTTCCCAGCAGACCCTCACAACACGTTTGGGCCTACCAGGTCTGACCGGCATCTTCCCCACCATGAAGCCAACTCACCACCAGGTGGTGATCAGTTGACAGCTCCGCCCCTCTCTTCACCCGAGTGTCCAAGACATATGGCGCAAGTCCGGCGACACGACCACAAAGTCGATCATCGACCTGAGGCCTAGGGTGTCCTGGTGCCAAGTGCACATATGAACACCCTTATGCTTGAACATGGTGTTGTTATGGACAATCCATGGCGAGCACAGAAGTCCAATAACAAAACACCGCTCGGGTTCAGATCGGGGCCATTCCTCCCAATCACGCCCTTCCAGGTCTCACTGTCATTGCCCGTGAGCATTGAAGTCTCCCAGCAAAGCGAGGGAATCCCAGAAGGTATGCCCTCTAGCAACCCCTCAGAGACTCCAAAAGGGTGGATACTCCAAACTGCTGTTGGCATACGCACAAACAACAGTCAGGACCCTTCCCCACCCGGCGGAGGGAGGCCACCCTCTCGTCCACGGGGTAAACCCCAATGCACAGGCTCCAGTGGGGGCAATAAGTATGCCCACACCTGCTCGGCGCCTCTCACCGGGGGCAACTCCAGAGTGGTAGAGAGTCCAGCCCCTCTCAAGGAGATTGGTTCCAGAGTCCAAGCTGTGCGTCGAGGTGAGTCTGACTATATCTAGCTGGAACCTCTCGACCTCGCGCCTAGCTCAGGCTCCTTCCCCTTCAGAGAGGTGACATTCCACGTCCCAAGAGCCAGTTTCTGTAGCCGAGGATCAGACCGCCAAGGTCCCGCCTCGCCACCACCCAACTCACACTGCACCCAACCTCCTTGGCCCCTCCCATAGGTGGTGAGCCCATGGGGAGGAGGACCCACGTTACCTCTTCGGGCTGTGCCCGGCCGAGCCCCATGGGTGCAGGCCCGGCCACCAGGCGCCCATCGAGCCCCACCTCCAGGCCTGGCTCCAGAGGGGGGCCCCTGTGACCCGCGTCCGGGCAAGGGAAAACGTCGTCCAAAGTTTTTGCTCTTCATTGGAGGTTTGTTGAACCGCTCTTTGTCTCATCCCTCACCTAGGACCAGTTTGCCTTGGGTGGCCCTACCAGGGGCATAAAGCCCCGGACAACATAGCTCCTAGGATCATTGGGACACACAAACCCCTCCACCACGATAAGGTGACGGTTCAAGGAGGAGCTGTATTTACTAGTCTCTAGCATTTGTACATTTTTAGTTTCATGGCTGTTGATAAAGCAGATCTGCAGATTTCTGAATGTTCATATGGAGTAGAAATATGCTTGTGAATTTGGATATAAGGGTTGAGCATTGTGGCAGGATGACAGCAGTGTTTCTGCCTGTCCTGTTTGGCTCTGTTTGTTCATCTATGCTGTTTGTAATATCTAGTGTGGTCCCCGGCCAGAGGAGGGCTTGTGCCTCCTCCAGACCGCGAGGGGGCGTCCGTCCTGGTTGTGTTGGGGGCCTCGGGTACAGGGCTTAGAAGCCCAACCCTGTAGGGACCCGAGGTCACCGCCAGGCGGCGCCCTGATACCGGTTTATCCCGTGTGGTCCCTGGCCGGGGATGGAGCCCGGCCGGGACGCCCAGGAAGACCAGAGGAGGGCTTGTGCCTCCTCCAGACTGCAAGGGGGCGATCGTCCTGGTTGTATAGGGGGCCACGGGTAGAGGGCTTGGAAGCCCAACCCTGTAGGGGCCCGTGGCCACCGCCAGGCGGCGCCTTTGAGCCTGAGGAACCCTGGAGCCCAGCACTTCCGCCACACCAGGAAGTGCTGGGGGGAAGACTTATTGTGGCGCCCGGAGAGCTGCCGGGAGGACAGCCGGCACTTCCGCCACGCTGGGGCGTGGCCAAGGAGGGAATGCCAGAAACGCCTGGTGCTCATCCGGGAGCACTATATAAGGGGCCGCCTCCCTTCAGTCTAGAGCGGAAGTCGGGTGGAAGAGGACGGAGCTAGCGGGAGGACTGGAGGCGGCCAGAAGAGAGAGAGAGGCATTGTAAGGCCTGAGGAGAGACAGAGGCATTGTAAGGCCTGGAATTGGAGAATCGGTGCAAAAGGCACTGGGGAGTTGAGCGCGGGTCTGCTGTAAATATTGTAAATAAACGAGTGTGTGGTGAAAACAACGATGTCTCTGAGTTCTTTTTACCTCCTTTTCATTGGGTGTTACCAGAAATGAAAAATAAGTATTTGATAATTATGATTTGGAAGCCTAATTATATTTAGCACTAGCAAAATACCCGTGCTTTGCAGCGGAGAAGTAGTGTGTTAAAGAAGCAATGAAAAATAAAAGGAAACATTTTGAAAATAACGTAACATGATTGTCAATGTAATTGTTTTGTCACTGTTGTGAGTGATGAGTGTTGTTGTCATATATATATATATATATATATATATTTACACACACACATAAACATATATATATACATATACACATATATACATATATATATCTACATATATACACATACATATACATACACACATACATACATACACACAAATACATATATATATATATACATACACACACACATATATAAACATATATATACATATACATACATATCTACATATATACACACACAGCTATTTCAGTATCAGTGCAATACGCTGCTGTTAAAACGGATAACTCCGCTCTTACGTGCAAGTCTGCGTGGATATTATGAACTATCGTATTTGTTCAAGTTCTATTTAAATTTTAAATAGAAGGAATTTTTATTTAGTCGACAGAAATATCTTTGGTAGGAATGGTAAAACAGACAGGAATATTATTCCTGAATAAATCAACTCAAACCTTAAACAACTTATAATATTTTGCTCTCCATAAAAATATATCCTGTCTAAATTATACAAGTTAGAAATAAAGTAAATGTTAAAAGAACAAACATTCAAATTTCTTTACTCTTATGTAATTTTATATAAAAAATAAACTTAGATTTTAAATATCCCAAAAGATTTTGCTCTCCATAAAAATATATCCTGTCAAAATTATACAAATTCAAATATGAACATGCTGCATAACAAAACCTGGAAATATAAATAAAATGTGTTCCTTTCAGCAATAACAAATCAAATCATTCAGTTGTCTTTGCTCATATGTCATTTTAGAGCTGGACGCCTGGCATCTTTTTTTGGCAAAGTTCATTTATGTTTGGTGTGAGGTTCTGTGTTGTGGAGATTCTCAGGATGGATTGCAGGTGCTCATCAGTGAGGCGACTCCTGTGTGCTGTTTTGTTAGTCTTTATCACTGAGAAGAGCTTCTCACACAGATATGTGCTACCAAACATGCACAAGGTTCGAGCCGCATGTAGACGGACTTTTTGTTCTTCAAAGTCACCAAAGCGCGCAAACTCGCTCAGTTTATCAGCAAAGTGCGTATTTGGGAACACCGTAGTGACGACTTGGTTCAACATTACTTGGCAACAGGGAAAGTGGGGCAAGTTGCACTGGTGCATTTGTGTCTCCCATAAAAGCAGCTTCACTTGAAATCACTTTGTGATTGTGCACGGTAAAACGTCCGCTGAAGTGTCTGATTCTTATTTAATTATTCTGCTTTCTGTATCTTCTGCATTGCATTCAGGTTTCAGGTTACCCTGATGTTTTGTCTCATAGTGCCGTCTTAGATTAAATTCTGTAATTACAGCCACATTAGCTCCACAAATGAGACACACGGGTTCAGTAAACATATACTCAGCCTCCCATCGGTTTTAAAGGCTCTATTTTCAGAATCAACTTTTCTCCTCAGCATCGGGTGAGCTAGCTTCGCAATAACTTGCAGCATCATAAGCTAGACTTGATTAACGCGGTAAGTGTTGGCAAGGCAGCTGAAGCGCTGCATTATGGGATCTGTAGTTTATTGTGTTACCAGCGCTTCATATACCGGGCCATTAATAACAATAATACAGTATATAAAATGATCTCGGGCGGATATAATTACACGGGCGGATGTGGCCCGGCCCTTGAGTTTGACACATATGGACTAAATAGAACTTGAAAAGATATATTTTTTCAAATGTGATCGCTTAATTCAGATAGAGTTGACGCACACTACAGCCTGCATGCCTCAATAAGTCATCCTCCCCTCGCTCTTACTTTTTTACCGTTCATCTAATGAATACACTGAGTATGGCTTTACCAAAACAATCATTGATGGCGAATAAAGTATCCATTATTCGAGTATGTAGATCGGGTATATATATACATATATATATACCCGCGTCGCAGCGGAGAGTAGTGTGTTAAAAAGCTAGAAAAGAAAAGGGAACATTTTAAAAATAACGTAACATGACTGTCAATATACAGTATTTGTTTTGTGAGTGTTACTGAGTGTTGCTGTCATCAAGGATTTGATTATCATTATTTCTTTCAATCAGGTTCGTATTTGTAGGATGTGTTGTGTTCAAGTTACATTCCGTGTTTGTCAATCGTTGTAAAGATGACAGGTTTCATTCATCGATTCGTTTCTTACTGCATCAATAAACAGCTCGTCTTCTTCTTTATCTGAGACCTGACACACTGCATGCACGGGTTTTTTACCCTGTCTTCCTTTAGCGGGACATTGACTTTTTCCACCGTGTGCTTTGTTTCATCAGTAGCTGCATTTATGAATATGCTTGTATGTATCAGGCGCTTCATATTTTTTGCTGCCTTTTCAATTGTGTAATTCGTTTTTGTTCAGCGCTCTTTGGAACTGTTGCTTTTTGTCTGTGCACTGCGTCAGTTCACGTGAGCCGCTCGGTGTACATGCATCGAAGTTTCCCAGCTGTGCTGGTGCCATCTCGCTATGTCCATGGCTGTATTTAATGTTACCTTAGTCCTGGCACTTAAAACTTTCTCTCGCAGTTTCGCTGAGTTTGTGCCAAACACCACCCTGACCATCTCATCTTCCTCTGCATAAGCACAGTCCTTCACCCGTGAATATTTACCCGTGGCAGTTTGCTATTGGATTGCCGCTGACGGACGGCCTTATATGGGTAGGCACTAAATTACAAACGCCAGCGCAGCCTGTCTATGAACTTAATTTAAAGTGTAGGTTTACATCGTGCTTTGTTTCCGAAGTAGCAGAACTCATGAATATGGTTGTATATGTCACTCGCTCGCTTCTTATTGTTTCGCTGCCTTCTCAATTATATAATGCATGTTTTCTTCAGCGCTTTTTGGGCCTCTTCCTGGTTTTCTACGTACTGCGTGATTACGTGGAAGGCGTGATGATGTCACACGAAACTCTGCCCCACGGGTTTCAAGCTCATCTCTATTACAGTAAATGGAGAAAAACAGCTTCCAGTTATGACCATTACGCGTAGAATTTCGATATGAAACCTGCCCAACTTTTGTAAGGAAGCTGTAAGGAATAACCCTACCAAATTTCAGCCTTCTACCTACACGGGAAGTTGGAGAATTAGTGATGAGTCAGTCAGTCAGTCAGTGAGGGCTTTGCCGTTTATAAGTATAGATACATGAATGCAGCTGGATCAAAGGAAATTCTTTCAGGTAGGGACCTTAATGGATTACAACAGATGCACTGTTCACAGATAGTGAAAAGAATGTTTTATGATGGGATCTTAGAAGTGCATAGTCCATGTATAGCACATACAATTAGCTTAGTTGGTATTTACCCATACTTGGTATTTTGTCGCAAATAGCTCACTGAATATACTGCACGTGTGGATATTTAAGGCTTGTCAGGGAACCTGTAGCTAGAAGCCCACAGCAAAGATGTGATGTCAACTCTGTTCAAAGAAAAATGTCTCCTGCACTCTAGCGAATGGAACTTTAATCATCGACTCCCACAGAAGAATTCAACGATTGCACTGTTCCAATGGCTTCTATTCAGCTTTTTCTTTTTTTTTTTTGATGTGTGTGCAAAGATTATACTGCAATGGACTGTGTATTAGGAATATAAGCTGTATGTTAATGCAAGTTAAATATGTATCCTTTTTACTGTACCATATTTTTCTTGCCTTGATAATCCCATTATAGTTACTGAAGGTATATATAGTAATCCCTCTTCGATCGCGGGGGTTGCGTTCCAGAACCCCCCACGACAGATGAAAATCTGCGAAGTGGAAACCATATGTTTGCATGATTATTTTTATATATTTAGGCCCTTATAAACTCTCCCACACTGTTAACATTATTAGAGCCCTCTAGACATGAAATAACACCCTTTAGTCAAAAGTTTAAACTGTGCTCCATGACAAGACTGAGATGACAGTTCTTTCTCACAATTAAAAGAATGCAAACATATCTTCCTCTTAAAAGAATGCGTGTCAGGAGCAGAGAATGTCAGAGAAAGCGAGAGAAACGCAAACAATCCAAAAATCAATACGTGCTTTTGGGCTTTCAAGTATGCCGAAGCACCGCGATAAAGTGGCATTTTTTAGAGGACTGTCCATATCCTCTAGGCAAACAGCCTCTGTGCAAACAGCCCCTCTGCTCACACCCCCTCCGTCAGGAGCAGAGAATGTCAGAGACAGTGAGAGAGACAGAGAAAAGCAAACAATCGAAAATCAATACGAGCTGTTAGAGCTTTTAAGTGTGCGAAGCACCTCTCGGGAAGCATATCGTATATCATTGAGGAGTTTTATTTAATACGTAATACATGCTCTTATTGGGTTACTTCTAAGCCATCCGCCAGTAAGCGTCCCTTGTATGAAATCAACTGGGCAAACAAACTGAGGAAGCATGTACCATAAATTAAAAGACCCATTGTCCGCAGAAATCCGCGAACCAGTGAAAAATCCGTCATATATATATTTACATATGCTTACATTTAAAATCCGCGATGGAGTGAAGCTGCGAAAGTCGAAGCGCGATATAGCGAGGGATCACTGTATCTATACTAATAAAAGGCAAAGCCCTCACTCACTCACTTACTCACTCACTCACTCACTCACTCACTGACTCATCACTAATTCTCCAACTTCCCGTGTAGGTAGAAGGCTGAAATTTGGCAGGCTTATTACTTACAGCTTACTTACAAAAGTTAAGCAGGTTTCATTTCCAAATTCTACATGTAACGGTCATAATGGTCGACAACGTCCGCCATGTTGAACTTTCTTATTTATGGCCCCAACTTCACGAAAATTTGGTAGGCAGCTTCCTTGCGCTAACCGAAACCGATGTACGTACTTATTTCGATGGTATGACGCCACTGTCGGCCGCCATATTGAACTTTCCAACGTCACTAATTTTCCAACTTCCCTTGTACGTAGAAGGCTGACCCCATCTTCACGAAATTTGGTAGGTGGCTTCCCTGCGCTAACCAAAACCAATGTATGTACTTATTTCGGTGATATGACGCCACTGTCAGCCGCCATATTGAACTTTCCAACGTCACTAATTCTCCAAATTCCTGTGTAGGTAAAAGGCTGAAATTTAGTACTTATTTCGGTTGTATGATACCACTGTCGGTCACCATATTGAACTTTTCAACAGTCTTTGTTACTTATGGGCCCATCTTCAAGAAATTTGATGTTTATGAATTCAACACAAGTCCTACAAATATTGTCGTAATTGAAACAAACCATGAAACTCAAACCGATTATGACAGCAGCAATCCAAGCTGTGAGATTTGAAACAAGATTACGGTTCACATGGCCAACTGTACGTTGCATGCTCAAGAGTAAGCTCAGCGCACAGCTTGGTCATATTACAACCGGAGGGCCAAACTCACAATGTGGTATACAAAGAGATCCTTAACAAAAAATTATTGGTATATTTTCCCTCAGTTTAAAAAGGTTTCATTTTCTTCTTAATAAAACTTTTAAGGCAGTACTTCGCCGCTGCGAAGCGCGAGTATTTTGCTATGTATATATATATATATATAGATAAAGATATAATGTGTGTGTGTATGTGTGTATATATATAAATATAGATATATATATATATAATGTGTGTGTGTATGTATGCATGTGTGTATATATATACTGTGTATATATATATACAGTATATATATATATATATATATATATATATATATGACAGCAACACTCATAACAGTGACAAAACAATTACATTGACGATCATGTTAAGTTATTTTCAAGATGTTTCCTTTTCTTTTTCATTATTTCTTTAGCACACTACTTCTCTGCTGCGAAGCGTGGGTATTTTGCTAGTCTATTATAATAAAAGGCAAAGCCCTTACTCACTGACTCACTCACTCACTCACTCACTGACTCATCACTAATTCTCCAACTTCCCATGTAGGTAGAAAACTGAAATTTAGCAGGCTTATTCCTTACAGCATACTTACAAAGGTTAAGCTGGTTTCATTTCGAAATTCTACACATAACGGTCGACAACGTCCGCCATGTTGAACTTTGTTATTTATGGCCCCATCTTCACGAAATTTGGTAGGCGGCTTCCCTGCGCTAACCAAAACCGATGTACGTACTTATTTCGGTGGTATGACGCCACTGTCGGCCGCCATATTGAATTTTCCAAACGTCACTAATTCTCCAACTGTCCGTGTAGGTAGAAGGCTGAAATTTGGCAGGCTCATTCCTTACAGCTTACTTACAAAAGTTAGGCAGGTTTCTTTTTGAAATCCTACGCGTAATGGTCATAACGTTCAACAACGTCATATTGAACTTTCTTATTCATGGCCCCATCTTCACGAAATTTGGTAGGCTGCTTCCCTGCGCTAACCGAAACCAATGTACATACTTATTTCGGTTGTATGACGCCTCTGTCAGCCGCCATATTGAACATTCCAACGTCACTAATTCTCCAACTTCCCTTGTAGGTAGAAGGCTGAAATTTGGCAGGCTCATTCCTTACAGCCTACTTACAACAGTTAAGCAGGTTTCATTTTGAAATTCTACGCAAAACGGTCATAAGGGTCAACAACGTCCGCCATGTTGAACTTTCTTATTTACGTCCCCATCTTTACGAACTTTGGTAGGTGGCTTCCCTGAGCTGACAGAAACCAATGTACGTACTTATTTCGGTGGTATGACGCCTCTGTCGGCCGCCATATTGAATTTTCCAAACGTCACTAATTCTCCAACTGTCCGTGTAGGTAGAAGGCTGAAATTTGGCAGGCTCATTCCTTACAGCTTACTTACAAAAGTTTAGCAGGTTTAATTTCGAAATTCTACGCGTAATGGTCATAACGGTCAACAACGTACGCCATGTTGAACTTTCTTATTTATTGCCCCATCTTCACGAAATTTGGTAGGCGGCTTCCCTGCGCTAACCAAAACCGATGTACGTACTTATTTCGGTGGTATGACGCCACTGTCGGCCGCCATATTGAATTTTCCAAACGTCACTAATTCTCCAACTGTCCGTGTAGGTAGAAGGCTGAAATTTGGCAGGCTCATTCCTTACAGCTTACTTACAAAAGTTAGGCATGTTTCTTTTTGAAATCCTACGCGTAATGGTCATAACGTTCAACAACGTCATATTGAACTTTCTTATTCATGGCCCCATCTTCACGAAATTTGGTAGGCTGCTTCCCTGCGCCAACCGAAACCAATGTACATACTTATTTCGGTTGTATGACGCCTCTGTCAGCCGTCATATTGAACTTTCCAACGTCACTAATTCTCCAACTTCCCTTGTAGGTAGAAGGCTGCAATTTGGCAGGCTCATTCCTTACAGCCTACTTACAACAGTTAAGCAGGTTTCATTTTGAAATTCTATGCAAAACGGTCATAAGGGTCAACAACGTCCGCCATGTTGAACTTTCTTATTTACGTCACCATCTTTACGAACTTTGGTAGGTGGCTTCCCTGAGCTGACAGAAACCAATGTACGTACTTATTTCGGTGGTATGACGCCACTGTCAGCCGCCCTATTGAACTTTCCAACATCACTAATTCTCCAACTTCCCATGTAGGTAGAAGGGTGAAATTTGGCAGGCTCATTCCGTACAGCTTACTCACAAAAGTTTAGCAGGTTTAATTTCGAAATTCTACGCGTAATGGTCATAACGGTCAACAACGTACGCCATGTTGAACTTTCTTATTTATGGCCCCATCTTCTCGAAATTTGGTAGGCGGCTTCCTGAGCTAACCAAACCAATGTAATTTACTTATTTCGGTGGTATGATTCCACTGTCGGCCGCCATATTGAACTTTTCAACAGTCTTTTTTACTTATGGGCCCATCTTCAAGAAATTTGGTACACGGGTTCCCAACGCTAACTGAATCCTACTCACGTGCATATATACGTCCATACCCTGCAGCTTGGTCGCCGTGTGAGGCAGCGTTGGGTCCCCCATCCCAACGCCTCCCACGTTGTTGGCTGCCTGCCTATATAAGACCGTCCGTCGCTCCAGTCTCTACATTCCCTTCCTTGCTTCGCCACGGGATTAACGTTTCCCTACTGATAACTACAGCCTTTTTGTTTAATCCACGGGTTCTCCTCTGTTTTATTGTTTGTTTATTATAATTATAGTTATTGTGTCGGTATTTTAGACTTACTTTACATTGCTCAGGTACCCATTTCCTTTATCATTCCAACCCCCATTACCATGTCTATCGAGATGATCATATTGGACGGCCAAATCAGGTTCACTCTTGATATCCGGAGGTACATTGTGTCTTATGTATTGAATGACTTGGACAGGTTCAAGGTGTGGACTGATGGCAGTACAGGAGATAATTATACTACACAGGAGCACTATAAGAGTGAAATGCTTAAGCCCGTCACCTATGCATTTGCATGTGAGTTGATGGCTGCCGCTGAATTGTTCGGTTGTCGCTTTCAAGTGTACCGAATTGGCCAAATATTTTATACCTTTGGACAACCGCCAATGCCTCCTAAACATCTTAGATTGACAGGTGACGATTTCAGTAGTGAACACTTTGATGTTTATGAATGTTTAAACTCTCAAAAGCCTGATGTAAAGTTATCGATAAAAACGGTTGTTTACTTACAACGCTTGACAGATGCCGAATGTCTCTTCAACACAAGTCCTACAAATACTGTTGTAATTGAATCAAACCATGAAACTCAAACCGATTATGACAGCAGCAATCCAAGCTGTGAGATTTGAAACAAGATTACTGTTCACATGGCCAACTGTACGTTGCATGCTCAAGAGTAAGCTCAGCGCACAGCTTGGTCATATTACAACCGGAGGGCCAAACTCACAATGTGGTATACAAAGTGATCCTTAACAAATAATTATTGGTATATTTTCCCTCAGTTTAAAATGGTTTAATTTTCTTCTTAATAAAAATTGTAAGGCAGTTCTTCGCCGCTTATATATATTTTGCTAGTATATATATATATATATATATATAGGTTCAAGCTATAAGTTGCACTTCTAAAATAAGAACACATTGCTAGGGACCCTCCTGCCTGAACCAACTGGGTGTGGAGTCAAAACAGTTTCATTCAAATATATATTTTATAAATAATCTTTTCATAAACATTGCTGCTAGTTCTTTAAGCTTCACTGATAGCAGAACTAAGAACAACAGAGACTGGTGACAATACATCATTCACTTTTGCCACTAGGTCAGTGATGTCTTCAAATTCAGTTTTTTACAAACAATTTCAGTTTTTAGGTATATTTTTTTGTTTATTAATCTTCTCCTGCTTTTTGTGTGTAATTTGTTTTTAATTTTTCCCCCTAAGGTTTTTCAAGGAACAGATGAGCAGCTTAGAGATATGTACCAGAATCATCAAAGAACAGTGAGGGAGAAGGAACGTCGGTTGAATGACTGCCAGCGTGAATTAGAGCGAAGCGGTAGAGAGTGTCAACGATTAAATCATCAGAAGTCTGACCTGTTAGTAGAACAAGGTGCAAAGTAAAGCAGCGCATTATTTTTTTCCAATTTAACTTTGAAAATAGACCAATATTTGTACTCTATAAAAGAGTACTGTAGTAAAATACATGTTATGGTAAAGTAAATCAGTCCTGTGGTATAACATTGTCAGGGGGCACAATGCCAGGGCATGCTTGGCATGGTTGATCCCCTAGTAGTTTGTTAACCAAAAATGGACATGGTTGAAAATGAAAAGCATAAACTATAGGTCTTTTGTTAAAAAGGCGCAAAAAGTATACAAAGTGCATTGTGTAAATTGGCAAATCAATAAATTAAACAATCACATAACTTAACAAAATATCTTCAAGCAGTCTGAAAGAATAAAATGCATTTAACACCAATCCTTTTTAAAACATTTTCTTTAAATGAGTTTCTTTAAAAGCAAACTTCCAGCACCAACACTGCTGGTACACCTGCAACTTAATAGGCTAAACAGGTTAGCTCTGCCTCACCCTCTACTCTACCACTCCCGTGGATCCCAAGGTATTCTCAGCAACTCCCTTTGACTCTACTTTGTGTAAGTAGAGTAATATTTGTATTTTGTAGTCACCTTAGCTTCCCACACTCTGCTGAGAAAGGGTATTCCCAGCAGCTGTCACTGCCACCAACACTGACTCTCGACACTTGTCATATTCCCAGAGGGGCTCTACACATCCCACCTCACAAAACATTGTGACGTATTTCCTAGCTGGTACTCACTTTCCTTCTCTCAGCAATTTAATGTTCGTTAAATTTTCTCACTTTCCTTCTCTTTGATCGCTGTTGTCCATCGTCACAATCACACATGTCTTCTTTCTCTGATCATTCCAACCACTGGCCTCCCGCCATCCGATTTCTTGAACAATGACCTCCCCACTGCATCCGCCGCTGTGCTCCTCATTACCATCTCCAGCCCCACCTGCAGACTCTTAATCAAATGGCCACCCACTCCCATCCCACAGTAATTTTTCAATTAAAACTGGATTGGTAGGGATATTGTGCCTTTAGCACAATGCTCACCTATTTAAAACAACTAAAAGTCAAGCTAAAAAAAATCTCATTGTTCTTTCTATGGCATGCCATGCCACAAACATAAATTCTACTACTAATCCCATTTGTGTATACAGTAAATAATTTTGTTTGAAATATATTCTTACACTTTAAAGTGGTGTGTTTTTGAAATACATGTTTATCATATCAGGTCGTCTTCAGCTACTTGCTGACCGTCATCAGAACTCTATCAAAAGTAGAGATGCATGTGTTGTCAGTCTTGCAAGCCAACTTGAAGTGGATGGATATGAAAAAACACCTTTCAGTGAACGTCAATTAAGAAGTTTTCATGCTCAAGTGAAACAGAGGCTAGAGAAAGAAGTTGAGGAGGCTGATCAAAGAAAGGTATATGATTAATATTTTTTTTACAGACATTCTCTTTTAGTGCATTTCTTTTTGCAAACTTTGTGATTCATGCACTAAACCTTGTAGATCATTTTTAACAGTAAACATCTCTGACCTTTTATGTATTTTACATGCCTTGCCTATAGTATCTGTTATTAAAGTTTTGTGGGTTCAATAGATTTTTACTGTAAGGGTAAACATAATAATACTGGTGAATTGTAGTTGTTGCTGGTTTACTCCACACCATATTTACAGTGAATGCAGTGAAATGTCAGCTTTTATTAATATTAAGCCAACAAACAAGACAAGTCATCTCCGACTTTTTTCTTCCTGTAACAAAATATTGTAAGCAAAAATATGTTTGTGAAAAACAAGTGGTTTGGTATAAGGAAACTTAGTAAAATTAAGGAAGATCTTCAATGCCTTGGTTACAAATGTTTCTGCACACATTAAATAATTCAATGTGGATAAAACTTTTGTTTTGATTATAGTGCAAAATCAATTTTGATCAGTCTCAGTCACCTTGGCACACCTGGATTTTGCAATCTTAGTTCGTTTTTGCTTAAGAATTGAAGCACAGTAAAACTGTGAGAGAATCTCTTGCGTACAGCTCAATTTATATAAGTCCACATATTTACTGTGGAAATGACAAAGCCATTCAAGGCTAGTAATGTTTTTTTAAGGTAATCCATGAAAGACTTGCTTGTCTGCTTCCATTTGTTTTTCTTTAACTTCAGCTTTCTGGCACAGGGAAGCCGCTGTTGTGCCAGAATATTTTGTATTTTAAGCTATTAATTTTACCCTCTAAACTACTTAATAAAAATATCTAAATACGATGATGCTGCCAACATTTTGTTTGAGGGTGCTGTGATATTTAGGTGGAAAGCTGCGCTTTGTGAAAAATATCTTTTATTTGGAAATAATGCAGAACTTTTGTACATTCAGTCTAGTCATGCATAAACCATTTTTCAGAAATTACTTGCAAAAATTTGTTTTTTTTTCAATAATTTATTTTCACATTTTTTGTGAAATTACTTGAGCTTTGCAGTATTACCCCAATCCCACATTTAAGGTTTCCCTGCAAATAAAGCAAAAGAGTAGTTTGTAGGCAGTGACCTTTTTCTGCCATGAATTCCAGTAATCCCGTTAGATTTGCTGTTGTGGACGAAAACTCAAACCCGACAGCAGGTGTGGTTATAAAGCAGCTTTATTTTTCAGAGTCACGGTGAGAAGAGTTCCAGAAAAGCAGACAATCAAATGTACATGACTGCGTCAGGGCTCTTCTGAACCCCGTCTGTTGGGTGGGGTCCAGTTTTATACCCCTAGAATGCGTGATTTAATATCATTATAAAATGTAACAGTCAACACTTTATTATACACAGTCCTTGAGCCCCTTCAATGTCCCTTATGCAACTTGATTTCTTTGCCCCTTTTGTTATGGCGTTCAGATGTAAGCTAAGGGAAAACGTGATAAGGCAGACTCATGTGTGGAATGATCAGACCTTGAGTCCTTTGCACAAATATTTTTCTGTTTGCTAAAACAAAGCATGCTGTTACTTGGTTTAGTAAAGCTTACTTCTCAGACATGAATTAGTACAAGGGAACGAAGAGAACGTTCGTCTTCCACACTGTTGGATTCCATAGACCTTTAATTAATTCTGTGAGGAAAAATGGGATCTCTGAACTATGCATCAAAGAATCCTTCTGGGAAATCCTGCACAGTTGGTTTTGTCATGGCTAATCATACTCACTTCCAGTTGATGTCAGGTGACAGCAGTTGTGTATTTGATTTGAAATGCAGTTGATAAAATCTAAACATAGTTACTACCCCTATTAATAAGGCACACTTACCTCACCGTAGCATTTTATTAATTTTAATTATTTTTCTTGAAAATGATAGTTTTTTTTCAATTGTTATAAAATTCTGATAAAGGTGAAAAAATCTGATATATATTTTGCTTTTAGGTTTTATATAAAGCTGAAATTTCACTAAGGCAGTGTTTTGATATTTACTGTATTAACATTTTCAACTTCTTTTCATTTTTTTTTTACCTGTTTTTAATTTAGTTTTAATTAAATCTTCATGAATCTTGTCTTTTTATGTGTCATTATAGTTTTATGACATTGTTAATAGTAAAATTCAAGATTTCAAGATCTGAAAAGAATTTTTAAAATTGATTTTAGCTTTACTTTAATTTTTAATTTACTGATTATTACTATTTTATTTCCTTTAATTGCAAAATTTGTTTTAGATGTTTTTGTCTGGCTTCATGTATATTGTACAGTATATACAGTATCAACAGTTTTAATATTGATGTTTTTTAATCACTGTGACTAATCCTTTCTATTTTTAATAATTAGTATTGAATTTACCATCATGAAAAATTAGTCATATGTTGTAGGTTAATAAAGCCTAGTGTTAATGTGTTATTCTAGAGAGATTTTCTAGAGAAAGAAAACCTGAAGCAAACCTCAATAGATGAGATACGAGACAAAAAGACTGGACTGCAACGAACAATAGATCTGAAACAGGACATTCTGTTGAAAAAGCAACATGAGCTTAAAGTAGTCAAGGAAGACCTACAGAAATTAGAGGGATCTTCAGATCGCCTTCAAGAGCTGGAACAGGAACTTGTGAAAGCAGTAAGAGTGAAATCTTTTACGAATTTTATGATCACAGTACATACCTTTACTTGTTAATGCATTTTAAAATTATTCAATTTTCTTTCATGGTAATTTGAATTAATCTGGAATCAATATTAATCTGGTAAATTAAATCTCTTACTATGTAAATAAGAATAGTAATTAAATCTCATTCATTTTGTAAATAAGTATAGTAAAATAAAATTGTAACAATATTACATTCTCAAATCCTCTTAATCCATTTTGGGGTTTCAGACACATCACACATACACCTAATCTAGTGTTTCTTAGCCAAGTGGCTGTTGTTGAGTCGCAAGCAAATGAGACTTGTTCACAGTATGATCTGCCCCTCACATGTACCCTTCCACCAGGCACCAAAGCTATTGACAATGCCGTGCAAGATTTTTTATCCTGCTTCTACTTTGCACACTTCAACCTCCCCTACTGCCTCCAAGACCACTGCTAGATTTTATTCTTCCTTTGTAATCACACTTGTTTTCACATGGTGTGGCTGAAGTGAGTGCATTTAGAAAGAAGATTAAAAAAGTGTTGTTGATTTGTTGATTCTTTCAGTGGTTGAATACAAAGGGGATTATACCATGAACAAGTCACAAGCATGAGATGTTTTATCCAAAACACCATATGCTCGCAATCCAACACCTGGAGCTGCATGATTACACGGACATTCAATCTAAAGGAGAGGTCCTCATAAAACTTATGATAGGCACAGCTATAGCATAACAGTACTCACTGTTACACTTAGGAACATTTCCGGCACTCTAAGTTGAATTTGAAAGAACACTGCTCAGAAGACTAACATGGGGAGAATGTGGAGATAACAGCATCCAGGTATTATAATTGAACCAATGATGCTTGAACTATGCTTCAAAGTTACTGTACACTATGAGCAATACTTACAAATCAAGTACTGTATAGCACTTAGAGCTTAAGCAAAGGTGTCACCATTAGTAGAATTAAAATTGTTCTCAGACTGTCATTTAAGCTTTGTGGGCAACGCTGTGTAAAGACAAGGTGTCATACAAGCAGTTTATTTCCTGGCTTACATGTCACAGCTGTGCATAAAATATAAATGACCAGTCATAGACAACTATACATCTTTGGATACTATGAACCTCTGCTATCCGTGGTAATGAGTCCTTTACTGTATGTGGCTCAACATCACTCAGCTGTGACTCACTGTTTGCCTTTACATGTGCAAATTGCATATTTTAATAATGAAAAAGAGCATTGAAATTTACAGTTTACTTAAAAGAAGACACCCTCGGGTAAGTAAAATATTGTTACTGTTTTTGATTGTCTTACAGTTTTATTGCAACATATACAAACACCTTTGAAATATGGCTGAAGACTTTATGCATAAGTGGTTAAAGAATTTCTAAATGCAAAATATCCAGAATTATCTTGATATTCACTAATTCATGTGGGAATGATATAATAATGATTGAGTTTTTGTTTTAGGATTGATTTTAAGCAGTAATTTTCAGTTACTTCATGTAGCAGGTTAACTTGGGTAATCCATGATCATTGTTTATAAAACCTACCTTGAGGCAAACACCCCAAAGCCAGTAAATCAACCCCATTTACTTTTATTCAAGGCGTAAAAGGCACGAGTGAATTGAAGCCCGGCACCTGTCTGTCTATAAATATATAATGTACAGGCTATACTGTATTAGTATGAAATACAACATATTTTCGTGCATTGTATAGTATGTATATTTATTGTGCTTGGTAAAAATACAGAATGAATCTCATAATATATGAATCATTCTCATTAATATCTTAATATTAATTTTTAATTATTCTTGCTATTATATACAAACCTAAGTGTACCAAAAGGTATATTGCTGTTTTGTTTGATTTCTAGAATTCTGTGAAAGAGAAAGTATTTACTGGGTTCAAACCTAATATAAATTTTATATAAATAATATTTTTATGTTCATGTTTAACATTTTAATTGAAACATTACTCAAGCAATGGTACAATGATACCACAATCCCACAAATATCAAAAGACAGAATTTATCCATTAAGTTCAGTTAAATTAACTTTAGGGACCTTGTAGATTTTAATGTCATGATCTTATGAAACTTTTCATAGCTAGTGTTCTCTAAGCACCCTATTGATACAAAGTACCTACATGTTTTCTTTATTCTATCAGTTGTTTGTAGTTTGATTAGTGTGCTTCAAAGCATTATCAAGTGAGATGTTTGCATGACTCCTAAGTATCTGCTGCATGGATTGATTTTTATTCAGTTTTCTAAGGGAGTAAATATTCAAAATTCAGTTTAGCATTACTTTTTATTGGCTTATTCGTATCATAATGTTAGATTACAAATTAAACATTTTAAATTATTTTTTAAGGAACATGAATTAAAGAGCTGCTTAGAAAGTTCTAATGTAGAAGTCTTAAAAGTGGAAGTCACTGAATTGCAGAGTGAAAAATCAGAACTTGACCGAGCCCAGCGAAAACTTGACAATGAAATGGAATTACTAAATGCACACACCACGGCAAGAACCCAGATGGATATGCTTAAAAAGGAGAAGGTAATATGTCATTGTTTTTCCAAAGCGGAATTGCCATTTTATATTAGACTCATTTTCTTTTACAGTAATAATATTTATAATAAAAGTCATTGCCTTTGCATTTATCTAATATCATTCTCAGTTACAGTGATATACTCATCTGCAAAGCTAAAATATCTCAATAATCTTGTTGCTAATTAAATATTGTATTCAATAGGTTGACAAAGATGAACAGATTCGGAAAATCAAATCAAGGCACAGCGAGGACTTGATTTCACTTCTTGGATATTTTCCAAATAAAAAACAGCTAGAAGACTGGTTATATACAAAAAGCAGAGAAGTGCAAGACAGTAGAGAAAAATTAAATAAACTGAAGTAGGTATTTATGTAAAGTTTTTTAGGCTTTGTATATGGCACCTTAGGCTACTGTTTTGTTTTATAGTGTCCTATGTCAGTGTTTCTCAATCATGGGTTTCAGTTGTGTGCTGCTGCCAGTGGTTCATGAGTTGCTATTTTTTATATATAAAGGTAGAAAGGCTGTTGCAGAATGTATGTTGCCTTGTGTTGCTTCTCCGATGATCATCATTGATTCACCAAGAGGGAAGGTGAGATGGAAAGACACAAACATGGGGAACAATTGGTTGTGACACCAAAACGGCTTAGAAGCACTACCCTAGGTGACCCTTTTTCCCCTTTATGCTCTTCATTAGGTGTACCTCAATTGCCATAAACCTACCACTCTGTGGACAGAGTCCTTCAGGACTTCTTACAACCTTCCCTTCTTTATGTGTAACCTCAGGCAAACAGATAGAGTGAAAGAACAGGCAGGAGAATGAGCTACACGTTTAATTATGTATTTTTGAAAATATGCTTTAATTATAAGCAAAGTAAAATAAGTGTGAGAAAAATACCATTACAGCCAAAGCATCAGTGCATCTTGCCTGCATAGGTAGCTCTTGGATTATCATCAGTCTAACTTGGTCTTTGCTGCCACATGACCTTTGAATGGAGTATCGAAACAGGACAATTGCCTGTCTCAGTATGGCTGCCAAGACAGAGTTGTCTTCATAATGGAGAAATGGTGGTCTTCTCTTTATTGCAGGATGGCAAGAGATAGCTAGAGAGATGGAGTGACCAACTTTTACCAATTCATGCCACAAGAGATGAACCAAGAGGTGTGGGCAACTTCCTTGGTTCATCCATTTCTGTTTCAACATGCCTGGACCATTGGGGTGTCATGGAACAGAGTGGCCACTCGTAAACGTGTAAGCAGGTTATGACTTTCCTGTAGAGGATGGCTTATAGGCTAATGTAATGTCTGAAACGTGTCACCCTTGCCAAACCAGTTGAATGTATTATTCCAACCCACTATAAATTACACTCCCTAAAACTTTCTTCTTGAAAGGGAATTACGTATATTCATGTGTCTCAACTCCTCCTGTCCCCTTTTCATGGCATAAAGTGCAATGGCAGCTTTGCATCCCCTCACCTCTACTACAGATTTCATATCTAGAGGCAGTATTTAACACACCATCTCTAAAAGACTCTGGGGTTGGTTAGATAAATACCAATGCACAGCTGTTCTTATCAGTAAAGTAAAACTTGCCTTCTGAAGCAGTGCCTTTTACACCATAAAATATATACTTACTTTTTCCAGTACAAACCTAATCATATTCTTAAAAGGCAAAATATGTCTGTAATTATTATAATACTACAAATAAACAACAGCAGAAGAATTTGTGAAATATGTGAACTTTGTACAGTCCTTAAATCAGTTCATTTCCCTTTTGTATATTTTAATTTCTGAGAATTTTTAATCCCCATTATAATTACATCTTATTTAAATCATCTATTTTCAGACAGTTGTTGCAGTACCAGTTGTGCCATTTTTCACACACCCTGATGAAATAGCATTTATTGGAACTGAATGCATTGAAACATGTACAGATCTACAGAGTCATAACACAAACGCATTATTACCATTGCATTCCTACTTCAGCAATAGCCTGATCACATTCTGAATTACATAGTTTTTATATGTAGTATAAGTGATGAAACTCATCATCATTAGTGGTGGAATGTATGATAATAGCATATTTGCAGTGTATCTAATCTTAAGTAAGCAATAGCAGTAGTAACATCGTCACATATATAGAGTACTGTGTAATTCTTACTTTTGTTTCAGATGAAAATGCAATATGTTGCTACACTCAGCTGACATGATAAACAACAGTATGATTAAAATGCATTACTCAATTTTATTAAATAGAAAGACATGTCAGCTTACCTGAATGTACTCCTTGCTCCATACTACTTGTTCAGTAATGCTGTTCTAAGCCCCAAACAGCTAAAAATAACTGCTACAATATAAAGACATTTGTCTAAGCTGCAGTATAAATCACTACAGTTTACTAATTCAGTAGTCATTCTACAGTTAATGGGAAAGCTTTACTTTTTGTTTTAGACATACATAATTGACTGTTTCGTTTTTAATTACATAATTAAAAAGTGAAAAATGTGAATCTAGTGAATGTGCATTGTCTGGCAGTAGTGTGATGTCTTGTGAAAGAAATACTGCCATTTCTGAAGTAGAATGCCTGAACAAGGACTTTTCCTCTCATATCCTTTTTAAAATATTCACCAGATACACAGTAAAAAATATGAATTAATATTTCTCACTACACTACAGTATAATTCTCAATTAAGTTCCACCCTATAGGGCTGAATAAGTCTTCCTTTGTTATCTCATCTCCCCTTGTCTCTCCTCATGTTTTATCACATTTTCGACAGTTCCAAAGGTTGCAGTATATTGTACATAACAAGAGTTTTAAAGTAATAGCCCCAAATAGTAAATTGTTATTTTCAAATTGACTTTAAATGTTGTAGAGATCTCACTGGATTATTTTGCTGTTAACAGTGTTAAGAATTCTTTCCTTTCCCAAAACAGTTACAAGTCATAACATTACAAAAAGTAACAAAGCTTTCTGTAATGATTATGAAAACGTACTTTGAGATTGAAAGCAAGGCAATTATTTATCATTATCACTATTTCACTTATTTCAGAATATGAAAAAGTCAAAAAGTATACATTTTTAATTCCTAACATAACTTTTGAGGAAGAATCAATGTAACATTTAATTTACTAGGTGTGTTGCAGATGTGGAAAAGAGCAGGTTATATTTATAAGGCACTATATGTGAGATTGGTTTCATCATTGAATAGGTTTATGGCGGAAGGGACTGAAAGTTTAAATTGATAAAATGTGTTGCTTTTTGTTTGTGAAAGCAGCAGATGTAAAAGCAGTTTGGAGAACTGTCACTGGCTCTGATTTTCATTTAAATGTAACTTTTTTTTACTCATTCAAATTTTTATTCTACTGTCACAGATAATAACAAGGAACTAGCAAAAGAACAAAATGTTATTTTATAGTTTTCATCACGTGTTTCTTTCTAAGTAAAAATTTTAAACTTATAGTTGGTGAAATGTGTTATGGTTATTTATGTTTACAGTTAATTGCTTTTTATGTTTCAAATACCTGCATTGCTTTATTATTGCTAGGTAGATATACTTAGTGCCTGACTATCAGGCTGAATTTAAAACTGTATCTCTCTGTCTTTTTTCGTACTTTTTATTACAAAAGAACAATCCAGTGTGAGAAGAAAATTATATTCTAAAGTGTGAAGCAATCTTTTGCAATTGTGGGTGACTGTTCAGATTGTGTGATGATACCAAGTTTTAAGAAAAATCCACCTCTGGGTTTGAGCTGATTTCCGTTGTCTTTAATGATTCTTTAAGAGTAAATGTAAAAATACAGACTTAAAAGAAGTGGGAAAATTTTCCTATTTACTAATTGGAAATTACACTTACTCTGTCTGTCATCATTGTTAATGCCGAAAAAATAATGTGCCGTAGTCAAATAACATTTTTAATTAATATGTTGCAAGCTATCAAACATCTAGTAGAACAAGTATGCAGAAAGAAGATAATGTATTGAAAAGACTTACAGTACTCTAATACAGGGTCACTGGGTTTGAGCTGATCATTATGGAATAGTGTATACAGATGTAGTGCATGTGTTTTAATATATACTCTATATATAAAATCCTAAGCCTAAAAGTGCAACGGTGATGTTTTTATGTCACGTTTTTTGTCAAACTTTAAATCTGGCTTATCTCATATATATGTTTGGTATCATTCTTTTCAGAATTTATCGAACTTTAATGCAGATTCAGCCCATCCCACAAGATGGGACTTCAAAAGATTTAACAACATAAAACACAAAGAGTAGGACAGCTGCTGTACAGGCAGAGCGCCATATGAGATGCAGCATGCGGCACAGCAGCAACAGCAATCCAGCAGCTGATTGAGCAAAGAGGAGGTAAAAAAAAGCTATTTGTTTCCCATTGTATCACAGTTTAAGTGGGTGTTTCGGAGGAGCGACCGCATCTCTTGAAGTGCAGCCCTCTCTTCACAATGGGGAGACCTGGCTTGCTAGCAATAATAATAATAAAAGACAAATGTTCTATGTGGTATTTATGCCTAAATTATTCTTCAGTTCTCTAAAGCACTTATAACGCAGCATCGGTTGTGGATGCCACATCAGGATCTGGATGTCTTTTTGTCACTAAATGAATTCTGTGAATTCCAATCTGTTGTATATGCTTTTTAAACTGATATTTTTATTTTGGAAATTCTGTTTAACTTTACATAAGTTCATGTACATTTATTTTGCTTAAGCATAGATGCTCATATGTTAATCTTAAACGGGTTTTCTTATGTCAGCAAGTGAACATCAAGGAATCTTATTTTAAATGATGTCTAGTACTGTTACCATAACAGTCCACCTTTGACCTCCTTATCTGCAGTCTACTTTCCAGAAGCTAGCCATTTTCATGAAAAAGTGACGATTTCACAAATGTGTGAAAAAAAAAGTTCTGAAAATGTTGAATTAGCTATATGAGCAATGCAAAGTGACCTTATGCACATGTCTATATTTATATGCTATACCTTAAGAAACAGAGTTAAAACAAATTGTTTTGTTTTGTGCAGAATTTGGTGAATGTGCTTTCATTTGCAGTTACTTACTGTATATATGTTCATTACAGGAAAATGGGTTTCTTGTTACAATTTAAGTGCAGAGTGTAATATAAGTTATCAGTATTTTTGAAGTTTTCAAGGGGATAGGTTAATTGACAGATAGTGGTCATCTTTGTAATTTCTGCATTATCAAATTGATTGATGTATGTGTGAGTCTCTTAATAAGGCTCACTATATTCTTTGGGTATTTTTTTACTCTGTAGTTTATTAGGCTGTGATGTCTTAAAAGTTGACATCGCCATTTGAAAACATTGTGTGTGGCGTGATTGGACAGATAGAGTCTAGTTGCTTGTGGATTATGAATAATTAGCTGCTTTACCCATGCACTACTGAAAGTGTCTACATTGGGTGACGAGGGTGGTGTGCGGGTGTTTTCGGTCAGGACACAGGTGTTAGTTTTGTTGTGTCATAGATTGCTGCAACTCAGCACACATGGTAATATTTGGTAATGTTACTACGATAATTCAGAGTTGATTCATTCCAAGTTCATTTAAAATTGCTACAAATCATGATACTGTATTGGCAGAAAACTCTAAAATAACATCATAAAATGGATTTCAATGAATGTCTACCAACCACAAACTAGAAGTTGCTAATTACTATTACTTACTCAAACACAGCGTCCTCATTTGTTTTCTTTCTACCATCTTCTGAACAAAAAAAACGACTTGACATACATTATGGAAAAAATTGTACATCATTATCTCATGGTTTGCCTATAGCTCATATTTTCCCTTTTCTTGTCATGCATGCAAACAACATGCTAAAATAATGTATAATGCTTATGGATGACTGATGTTGCACAATGTGCTTGCAGAAAGACAATGACACTGGCTTTTTAAAAATCTGTACAGCAGTGCTTTAATATATTTTGTAATCAGTTTAATTTTCAGATTTATCACTTGTGTTTACAGTACAATTATATTCCTATTTCCTTACAAATAATTCTTGAAGTGGAATCTCACAATTCATTATTACTTTTATGAAATGTGGTGGGGGCTCCTCTTTGGGGGTCAGTGTATGTGTATATATGATATCAGAGAATTGGGAAATCCTCATGAAGCATCGAGCACCACTGGTACCACCCATTTAAAGCACTGTCTGCTAGAGCGAACTAGCACCACCACACCACCACTTTCCTTGTCTGGTTCACAGTTGTCACTGTATAGGTTATATAAAGTATAACATCATAAAGATAGGCTCCAGCTGCCCCGTGACCCTGCCCAGGATATTTGGGTTATACATAAATAGACTTAAGAAGTATGGTCAGAAGTCCATGGTTATATAGACTTTTCCTCATTTTTATTAAGTGGCTTCGTTAGGAAGGTCTTCTGGCTTGTTGGCCCATATCTCATCTATCCAGGCACTGATTTTCAGGAACTTCCTCCACCCTGTCCCAGGATCTTGGGTGCCCAGCCCTCTCTTCCTCCCATTCTGTATTCTTACATGCATGGACGACTGCATGAGAATTAATTCTAAGATTACCCTTAGCCCCAACCTCTGCTTTTATATTGTACATACTTGAGAGACTAACAGTTTTATCAGAAGGGGGACTAAGCCCTTAAGTGCTAAAGCTGATGACATCTCTGTGTTTATGTCCTGCACATCTAAATATCTCCAGATAAATCATGAACTGTTGTAGTTTAGTCCATCGTTTTTGTACTTAATACATAAAACATTTATTACATACAATAAATAGATTTTACATTTTTAATGTTCATTGGTAAGCAATTATTCTTTTAGTTAAATTAATGTTTCAAAATGCAGTAAAATATTTAAATGACAGCCTCAATAAACAGAAATACAGTATTTTTCTATGTTTGTGAACAAGTGACATCTAGTGGCCTGTTGCCACCTTTTATTCCCACTCGTCTCAATCTAATGTTTATTATTATTGTAGCCTTGATATTTGTAGTCTTTTTGGGTATCTTGACTGTTCAGATGGTCATTTATTTAAAAAGTGCATTTTATATAAATTCTGGGGGATTTTTTTTATTTACCCTGATTCTTGCCTGATAAGCTCAAGACTTCATTTTGGTACTTTTCTTGTTATACTTGAGTTGGAACAAGGCAGATTTTTGTTAATCTGTTGAACAATATAATAGCTAAATCACAGTGTTAAACAAATACAGTTTGGTCCATAAGTATTTGGACAGTGACACAATTTTCATAATTTTGGCTATGTACACCACCACAATAGATTTGAAATGAAGCAATCATTATGTGATTGAAGTATAGACTTTAATTTAAAGGGTGTGAAATGTGGCTAGCATGTCATCCCCGCCAATACCCCCAGGCCACCAGATGGAGCCCTCCCTGAAGTATGGAGGTGCCCCGAAGACCAGCAGGGAGTCATGGGACATGTAGTTTTTATACAAGACCCTGCTGGATACCACAGGGGCCGCAAGAGGGAGCTGCAGGGAGGCCCAAAGACTTCTTCGTGCCCTATAACCTGGAAGTGAGTCAGAGGAAGAGCGACGTGCTTCTGGGGTGAAAACAAAGGACTTGTACCTGACCCGGAAGTGATTGAGAGTCACATGGACTGGGGATTGGAACGCTTTCGGGTCACGGTATTTAAAAGGACTGTGGGAGCTCCCAGACGCAACGTGTTTGGGAGTTGAAGGATTGTATTATTGTGTTTATTTGTGATTTATATGAGTATAGTGAAGGAGAGGGTGCTTTGTGCACTGTGGCGATTTAATAAAGTCAACTTGTGGACTTTTACCTGGTGTCTGGAGTCGTGGACAGGGGTTCAAGGGAGCGAGAGCGCCCCCTATCTGTCACAAGGGTTTACCAAAAGTATTGTATGAGCCATTTAGGAATGACAGCTGTTTTTCTGCATACATATTTTCCTCCCACCCCCCATTTCCAGAGGCTGAAAAGCATTTAGACATTTGATTGTTAAGCTTTTTCCATAGCCATGTGGGAGCAGTTCTCTCATTATTCCATTAACTATTAATATTACCATCATTGTTCACAAAATTTTCATGGCATATGGTTGCCCTGACAGATATTTGTATTTTTATAGTTTATCAAAGCAGCAACCAACCCTGGCGCAAGGCACCATACATACAGTATTAAGTTAATTATGAGTTACATAGACTGAACTTAATTTCAAGTCACCAAGTAGACTAGCAACAACATAATATCCTAACTAAATGAATTTATGATGGGGAAGGCAGATAGCGTACAGTACTATAAAAAAAGTGGAAAAGCATATTATGCTATGTTTTGAAACATAAGCTTTAAGAGAAATTAAGGCTGAATGATTAAAACTGTGGTCATATTATAAATAGCCCTTGAGTTTCATGCTATAGTTTTATGTGGGTGCTTTTTCTTTTAAGATTTTCAATTAATATTTATTAAGGAGTAATTTCAAAAAACTTTTGCCTTGAAAATTCTAATGATGATATGTGAATTCCGTTATTTACTTTTTCATATCTTTTTGCAGTAAAGAACTTGCTTCAGGAGAGCAGAGTAAAAGCCATATTAGTTCAGACATTAAAAACAAAGAACAACAACTGTCAGACTTGGAAGAAAAGCTGTTTGACACTTTGGGAACACAGGAGTTTGAATCAGGCCTTGGCAAACTACAGGACGACATTGATAAGTATTCAAAACAAAGAGGTAACAAATCTATTGAATTATATGCTTTACAGTAAACATTTAAGATACAACACATAGTTATTTTTGCAATTATTTCACCCCACCCACAAGTCTAGAGCCAGACATTCAGTAATACTATTTTGCCCTGGTTTGAAGTTTCTGCATAACTGAGTTCATGTGCTAGATCTGTAATGGTATCAGTATTATGCAGCCTAACAATGTGTGGTACACTTACTGTAGATACTCAGAAAGTATTCTGGGCTTTACAGTCAGTACAGTTCAAATGAATAGAATATATCATTAAAATATAGAGCAGTGTGCACGTTTTCCCAAACTTGCCCCAACAAACCCACACTCCAAAAGCAATATGAAATAAAGTTCTACAGTTACTATTTGAGTCAAAATTTCACTTCATCTTTACTTCTGAAATATTGTCCTTTTTAGTAATGTGATTTATTAATACAATTTTTTTAAAAATATACTGAATATTTATATTTCTTTTCAGCTATGCTTGCAGGAGCTACTGCTGTATATACACAGTTTATTAAACAGCTGACAGATGAATCAGATCCCTGCTGTCCAGTGTGCCAACGAACTTTTCCATCTGAAAATGATCTGGCGGATGTGATCAATGATCTACAGTGTAAACTTCGACTTGTTCCTGACAAACTGAAAAACACTGAGACTGACCTTAAGAGACAGGAGCGAAAGAGAGATGATATGATAGCACTTAAACCAATAAGGTACATTATGTATACTGTGTGATATTGTGTGGTTCCTTGATTACTTTTTTATATAAAGGGGAAAATCTACCTAAGGAACCATGCTATTCATATCATAGTGTGCTTAAGTGTTTATTATCCTACAATATTTAAGAAAGTTACAGAAAATACTGTATAAACTGATGGATCTTCAGTTCCATTGGCCTTGACATGCAGCAGTTCAGCAAATAATAACAAGCACAAAAAAACTAATTTCATGCAACTGAACTTTGATTGACTAATCTGGCGATGAGAACAGCATGAATTTTTCACCCACTGACTCGACCTTCAATGGAAGCCCACGCAAAGCGGTTAGTCCCTCCTGACCTCCTTCTCTCCCATCTTCCACACTAGCTCATCTACCCAATCTCTTTACTTGTACCTTCTATCTCAACATTTTTTTTTCTTTTATCCATTTTATGGCACCGGGCCAGCTCCTGACCACCATCCTTTGCAATCTGTTGGGACTACAACTGAGCCTGGCTCTGTCATCCATACGCCTTCGATGGCATCTGCAGGATTCCTGGGAGTGCATGATCTCACATGCTACATAATGTTTTATTTTAGATGCTGTGGATGGCCGGGTGCATGTGTATCACTGGGAAAGAAGTGGTAGCTTGATGCACTGTCGAATGAAGGCAATCCTGCAGAAGCAGTGTGATGCTCTGGGAAATGTTCTGTTGAGAAACCTTGTGTTCTTACATTCACACGTACCACCTACCATAAGGTTGTTGCAGACCACATACATCCCTTCATTTCAATGATATTCCCTAATGACAGGATTTTCCCTTTCAGCAGGATAATGCACACTGCAAAAAAACATACAGGAATAGTTTGATGAACATGACAATGAGTTCAGGGTGTTGACTTGGCCTCCAAATTGCCCAGATCTCAATTCAATCGAGCATGTGTGGAATGTGCTGAAAAAAGAAGTCCAATCCATGCGGGCCCAGCCTTACAACCCTATAGGACTGCTACTAACATCTTCGTGCCACATACTGCAGGATAGCTTCAAAAGTCTTGTAGAGTCCAAGCCTTGATGGGTCAGAGCTGTTTTGGCAAAACAAAGGTGGACCTACACAATATTAGGCAGATGGTTTTAATGTTGTTGATTAGTGTATTTTGCCAAACTGAAATAACAGTTTACTACCCAAAATTTTGCTCTGGTTTAGGAATGTGCTGTACTGACATTTTTAGTCTGTCTAAGACTGAATAGGCTTCAGCCTGCAGTGACGTTAAATTTTAATAGACTGGTTTGAGACTGCTGTGCTACGGTATGCTTTGTAGTAACAATAAGAAATAAATAACACTCCCTAATTTCTTAGTAAGGATTTCCCAGCTGCTTTACAAAGTATGGCAACTTTTCATGTCTTTACAAGTAACCCACAGAATAGTATTAATCATTTCATTTTTGTGTAACTTTATTTTTAAGAAACAAAAAATAATATAGAGAGGGGTATAACTACTATATATAGTCAATGTAATGATAAGTTATTTTATATTGTACTGTTCTCATAAAAGCACAAGAAAAAACAAAAATAGCGGCAAATAAATGCAAAGTGCTCGGGAACCACAGTTTTGATCTTTTTTTCTTTTTTAAAAAAATGTAGAAATTTACATGTACATTTATCTAAATTGTTGTCTTTGCTGTTGCACCTAGATATAATTCTGTCTGGACTATGCCAATATTCCAATGTACTTTTTAAGAGTTTACATTTAGAATGAAAATGAAAAAGCTCAGTGCACCAATATTTTTGTATTATTGTTAATGAAATCTACACTCTATAGACAGCAAATATGTGATTTAAAAGAAAAAGATCTGCCTGAACTACGCAACAAGCTACAGAATGTGAACCGAGACATTGAGCGCTTAAAGAAGGATATTGAAGAAGAATATATGTTGCAGACAACCCTCATTTCTGAAGAAGATACAGCTAAAGTTTGCCTTCAGGACATTTCTTTAATGGACAGATTCCAGGTGAGTGTGTCTATATTTACATATATATATATATATTTTTTTGTTTTCTATAATGTGTTACAATGCAATCGTGCAATAAATTAATAACTACAATTTTAATAAGAATATCTTTTCTAAGTAAGGAAAAATCATGCTTTGTGATTCCTGGCTCCCAATTAATTTTTTACATATTGTCATTATGATTTTTTTTTTTTAACATAAGGCATGTTTTTCCTTATGTGCTATGTAATGGTTGTATATATTGTAACTAGTTCTAAAAAGATTCTTAACAAGTTTGTTTGTATTTTTTTCTGCACTAAGTAAAAATTGGATGTCACTGCAAGTTATTAGTACATATTTTATTTGAATGTAATAAAAGATAGATTGATTTTAATTTAAGGCAATGATTTTCTTGAACTCTCTAGATAGATCTAAGAGAAGTGGAACGAAGAATTGCACAGCAAGCAGCCAAACTGCAAGGAGTGGACTTGAACCGCACTATCCAGCAAGTTAACCAAGAGAAACAGGAAACTCAGCATAAACTTGACACTAGTAAATCTACAGCTTACAAAGCATTTTACATTTTTTTTCAAGTCATACCATTAGTTCTTAATTACTATAGTACTATACTTACTTGTACAACAAGGTGTTTAGAAGAAAAATAGTTATAATTCGTACGCTATTTGCCATTTTACCCTCTATTTTCCACCCATTACTCAAAACTTGATGCAAGTAAATACCTCAAATAGTTTGAAAGCTCAGCCTTCTTCTTTTAAATAGGGCATAGATAATTTAAGAAATAAAAAAAGTCCAGTAGTATTTGGGAAGCAGTTGATGATGTTGTTGATATGTTCACATACGCAATATAGTGGTGTTAATTTTGAGATATTATAGAAGGAAGCCTTTTTACTCTTATTGATGCCAGACATAGTAGTTACACTGGATTGAACTTCAGACAGAGACACATGTTTGTCCGTCTCCTATATGCAGTTTGTCTTCAGGTGTAACATTTGTTTTTTATCAAAAAACTTAAACTTTGCTTTCTTTACACTTTTATATGTACTGTGCCTATTAAAAAAAATGTTGACATTGATTAAAAGAAAAATACTCTTCATGTCAAAGTGAAAGCAGATATTTGCAAATTAATTAAAAATATAAAACATAATAAATGATTGCATAAGTCAGTATTTAGTACATGTACCTTTGACATCAATTACAGCCTTGAGTGTTCATGGACGGGTCTCTCTCAGCTGTGCACATCTGGACACTGCAATTTTTTCTCCATTCTTCTTTGAAAAATTGCTCAGGCTCTATCGGGTTGTATGGGATTGGGAGTGGACAGCCACAAATTTAGTTACTTGAGGACACAGTTGTTTTTAAACCACTCGTGTGTAGCTTTGGCTTTATACTTATGGTCTTTGTCTTTATGGAAAACAGATCTTCTCCTAAGATGCAAACTGCCGACTGCATCCGGTATTTCATCAGGATTTCCCCACATTTTGTTGCATTCATTTTACCTGCTGTCTTTATGAGCCTTTCAGTCTGCTGCAGAGACGACTCCCAAAGCATGATGCTGCCACCACCATTCCTGAAGGTGGGGATAGTCTGTTTGCAGTAATGCACAATGTTTAACAAATACCATGATATAATGTTTAATTTGATGATTGAAAAGCTCACTTTTGGTCTCATCAGACCAGAGAACAATCACCCAGATGACTTCCATCACCTATGTGCTTTCTAGTAAGCTGTAGTTTTTAACAGTGTCTTTGTCTTTGCCACACTCCCATAACACTATGACTGGTGAACCATCCAGGCAAACGCTGTTGTATGCACTGTCTCTCCAGTCTCTGCCACTGTAGCTTGTAATTCCTTCAAAGTTATTATAAGTCTGTTGGTGGCCTCCCTCACTAGCCTTCTTGTGCAGTCACTCAGTGCCATACTCTTAATTTCTTCATGATTGGCTTACCTGTGCTCCAGGAGATATTCATTGACTTGGATATTTTCTTGTATCCATCTCCTGATTTGTGCTTTTCAATCACCTTTTAATGAAAGTGCTTGGAGTGTTCCTTTGTCTTTATTGATTAGATTAGGGCACAGTACTGACTTTGCCACATGTTGGCTCTTCCAGATTCAAGTGTGTTTATGCTACAATCAATTGAAACTCTGTCACTACTGACAGATGATCTCCATTTAACTAATTTTGTGACCCATTAAACCAATTAGCTGTACCAGTGACGACTTAGGTATGTTATATTAAACTGAGTGAATCTTATGCAATCGATTGCTTGGTGTTTTATATTTGTAACTAGCAGAATACCCGCGCTTCGCAGCGGAGAAGTAGCGTGTTAAAGAAGTTATGAAAAAGAAAAGCAAACATTTTAAAAATAACGTAAGATGATTGTTAATGTAATTGTTTTGTCATTGATATGAGTGTTGTTGTCATATCTATCTATATATATATATATATATATATATATATATATATATAAAAATAGCTGCATTGGCAGCGGAGAAGTAAAAAGAAAAGGAAACATTTTAATAATAACGTAACATGATTGACAATGTAATTGTTTTGTAATTGTCATGAGTGTTGCTGGCATATATATATATATATATATATATATATATATACACACACACACAGACACATATATAAACATATATATATATATACACATACTGTATATATACACACACATATATATACATACTGTATATACAACATATACATATCTACATATATACTGTATATACACATATATATACAAATCTACATATATATATCTATATAATCTACATATATATATTAGGGGTGGGACTCGATTAAAAAAATTAATCCAATTAATTAGAGGCTGTGTAAGAATTAATCTTGATTAATCGTATGTAATCGCACACGTAAATTTGCCCCAAATCGCAAATGTTTTTTTTTTATTTAAAACGGTTTTAGTGGGCTTACAGAATCAAATAATAGACATGGACATGAATATTGTAAACTGAAGCTGTTTTAATTTCTGAAAAAAGCTTTTAAACTGCATTTGAATTCAAAACAGAAACAAAAATATCATCCCTGGTTAAAATTGGGCAGACTTAAAAATAAAGTGGTAGTTTAAGTACTTTAAGTACATTTTCAGAATAGTATTGTCTTTAAATAATAATAACCAAAATTTCACCATAAAGTGCAGTTTTTCTTCTTAAAAAAATAAGTCAGAAACATAAAAGGTAATTTGACCAGCTTACTCTTTAAACTCTGAGTAACATTAGCCAAAATTATTTTGTACATTAGGCTAAAACAGTGTGATCATTGAACATTTTGTAATTAGATGTATTTAGAATTACTAACGGTCATGGAAGTCCAATGATCCCCAGTAAGAGCCACAAAGTCCGCTTTCTGTAATGCATCTAATTTTGCTTGCTTTTCAGTGTGCACAAAACCATGCTTTTATCAAGGCTTCGCTCGGGTAGTCGAAATGATCAGTCGTAGGAACGCGCTTTATTCCGACTCTAACATTTTTGTAGCTGTGATGTGTGCATCAGTGTAATGGATGTACCAGGAAATCATGCATTGACAAAAGTTCCCGCTTGCTTGGAATTGAAAGTGTGATTAAATGCGTTATTTTTAACGCGCTATGGAGTACATGCATCGAAGCTTCTCAACTGTGCTTGTGCTAAGAAAGGGAAAATTTTAAAAATAACGTAACATGATTCTGCGTTAACCTAATATTTTTTCATACGCCCCAAACCAAGGAGATGGGAAGGTAAAATGAATCGGGTAGCGCGCATACATAGTCAGTACATCCCTCTCGGAATCGAACCTCGAATGTCGGTGTTAGAGGCTAAGACTCTACAATTGCGCCACCGCTTGTCTATGCTAAAGTATGTATTGTAGATCTGGGTATATATATACATTTATATATATACCCGTATCGCAGTGGAGAAGTAGAAGTTATGAAAAAGAAAAGGGAACATTTTAAAAATAACGTAACATGATTGTCAATATACAGTAATTGTTTTGTGAGTGTTATTGAATGTTGCTGTCATCAAGGATTTGATTATCATTATTTCTTTCAATCAGGCTCGTATTTGTACGATGTGTTCAAGTTACATTCCGTGTTTGTCAATCGCTGTAAAGATAAGAGGTTTCATTCATCGATTAGTTCCTTACTGCATCAATAAACAGCTCGTCTTCCTTTTTATCTGTGATGTGACAAACTGCATGCACGGGTTTTTTTTACGCTGTCTTCCTTTAGCGGACATTCACTTTTTCCACCGTGTGCTTTGTTTCCACAGTAGCTGCATTTATGAATATGCTTATCAGACGCTTCATATTTTTGCTGCCTTTTCAATTGTGTAATTCGGTTTTGTTCAGCTCTTTGGAACTGTTGCTTTTATCTGTGCACTGCATCAGTTCACGTGAGCCACTCGGTGTACTTGCATCGAATGTTCCCAGCTGTGCTGGTGCCATCTCGTGCTATGTCCATAGCTTTATTTAATGTTACCTTAGTCCTGGCACTTAAAACTTTCTCTGGCAGTTTCGCTGAGTTTGTGTCAAACACCACCCTGACCATCTCATCTTCCTCTCCATAAGCACAGTCCTTCACCCGTGAATATTTACCCGTGGCAGTTTGCTATTGGATTGCCGCTGACGGATGGCCTTATATGGGCAGGCACTAAATTACAAACGCCAGCGGCAGCCTGTCTATGAACTTAATTTAAAGTGTAGGTTTACATCGTGCTTTGTTTCCGAAGTAGCAGAACTCGCTTCTTATTGTTTCGCTGCCTTCTCAATTATATAATGCATGTTTTCTTGAGCGCTTTTTTGAGGTCTTCCTGGTTTTCTATGTACTGCGTGATTACGTGGGAGGCGTGATGATGTCACACGAAACTCCGCCCCCACGGCGTTGAAGCTCATCTCCATTACAGTAAATGGAGAAAAACTGCTTCCAGTTATGACCATTACGCGTAGAATTTCGATATAAAACCTGTCCAACTTTTGTAAGGAAGCTGTAAGGAATCAACCTGCCAAATTTCAGCCTTCCACCCACACGGGAAGTTGGAGAATTAGTGATGAGTCAGTGAGTGAGTGAGTGAGTGAGTGAGTGAGTGAGTGAGTGAGTGAGGGCTTTGCCTTTTATTAGTATAGATTAGTTCAGACCACTTTCTAGAAATCTGTTTGTACGTTGGCATTAAAGAGTCTGCTTGCAGTGTTGGAAGACAAAAAAGAATGTTAGGTGTATGATATAAATCAGTGGTGAACATCAAAAGAAGTGGGGAAGCAAAAAACAGGTAGAAGATAGGGGAAATGGAAAGCTGTGGTTTCCAACCTTTTGGATTAAAAAAGGCACATAAGAAGAATATTGAATTAGGATGCATTTTGAAACTTTTAAATGAAAAACTCTTTGGTCTTGATCTAAATTATGTGGTCCACATAATTGAAGAGCAATGTTTCTTAGAAAAGCAAAACACTGGGCTTTTGATTGCAAATATTCATATGGAGTTTGTTTAACTAGAGTAGTACAATGATAAAATAGATAAGTGCAGTTTGTTAAAAAATGTCTCTAGAATATTGTATTCTTTCACCTTAACTATCATTTTTTCTTTCTGTCTTTTTATGTTTATGTTTAAATAATGTGCATAGCATCAAGCAAAATTGAGCTTAAGCGGAAAATGATCCAGGATCAGCAGGAACAAATTCAATTGTTCAAAAGCAATGTTAACGAGATTAAAGCTGAAAAGTTGACAATTTCCAGCAATATGCAACGCCAGCAACAGCTAGAAGATCAATGTGCTGAACTTTCAACAGAAATACAGTCTCTCTTTAGAGAAATAAGGGTAAGAAAGAAAATTAATGCTATTTAATTCTGTTTTTAGACTGTATTTTTGTAAGGCCTGGTTTGATTGTTATTATCAAAATGCAAGATAAAATATACTAATATTATTGTTGAAAGGCAGAGTCTATTAAAGAGGATACATATATTTTGCTTTGAATTGTATTATATTATGTTAGTATTTCATATAGCATTAGCATAGACCGTGTCCTTTTTGATAAAGTCGGTTTATACATAGTACATTTTTTAATTAAACACATACAGAAACACAATCACCGAAAAACAAGCAAATATTTAATTTTGAATAGAAAAGAATGAGAAAGCATTTTGAATGCAACCCTAATCCTGCTTTACTCCTTTGGTAATTTTTATACAAAATGAAGTTTGTTTATATGAAATAAACAGCAGAATATCTGCAGACTGCAGGATTCAGTCTTCAATATCCTGAGAAGTTCCAGAACAAGAAAAATAAATTAACAAGTTTTGATGGCAAAATATCTATTATTATTTGTGACCTAAACTAAATGCTGTCTGTGTTGTCCACATGTGCATTATGCAAAACCCAGGACAGAAGTATTGTGAAGAACACAACAGTTCTGGTCACATGTGGGAAAACTCCATTTATTATAAAGATGGTTTTAGTTAAGGTGCATGACTATGTTACACACAGTGATTCTACCACAACAAGTTTATTGAAGTTCTTACATCTGATACAAAAACAGAATACATATTAGTTGGAAGTCCTTTAATAATGGTGGCCCGGTAAAAATGCAGACAGATAGAGCCAGGTCAGGGTCACCAATCTTCATCCAAATTTACAGTTTCTTTACAGTGGAGGAAATAGACATATTTGAAACTATCCTTTTCTGAGTTACATTAAATTTATTTTCTACCAGATTGTTACAGTTATGACATTGCAATCCCTCATCTCACTGAAATCCTCCAACCCCCTTAATGGGTCAAAACATGAATTGATGTGAGGCTAAGAATACACAGTTCAGCACCTATATTACCAGAGAGAGTCCAGGAATATTTCTTGACAAGAGATGCGGTAACATCTGTAATACGTGTTCTGCTACCACTATTTCTTCTTTTCTTGAGTTGATCCTATGCTGTAGCCATTTGGCCACCAACTCCATACCTCAAAAAATTATGCTCATACTTGCTTGTCAGGATCCCATGTCCACTCCTTGAATTACCCGACTCATTTTTTTTTTGGTAATCACGCCCTAGTGGGCTATGATCATAATATATGAGCCCATTCCTTTTATGACAGCTTGCAGTTCTTTCAGAGAGATGGTGTACAAGCCTGAATGTTGTCTCCAGGTTAATGTTTCTGTAGAACATGAGTAGGTTTTACCTCTTGAGGAATCTCATAGTGCTGTTCTCTGGTAAGATGATTTGATAGTTTACTTACTGTATCTGCTGGTTTTTAATCTTTTATGACATCTTTCTGAGGACTACAAGTTATAGTATTATAAAATAAATAAACAATAAACTCTAATTGTGTTTGAAAAAACATTCTGGAGATGACTGAAACTGAGGTGTATGGGCACTTTTTCCAGGAATGACACTACTAATAAGGGGTGTTGGAGGTCATGTTACAAGGGCAGATAAGTGAGAGGGCAACTTGATGTAGTAATGTGCATAGTTAGTTTGGTATCACTGATTGACAAAATGATCAGCATCTTGTGGGATGTAGAGCAAATAGAAGACAGTAACCATTTACTGTGTTCTCCTTAAGTTTTGTCCTGGCAACCTCATTATTTCATTATTTATCTATTTACATTTTATTGAATTTATTAAAAGGAAGTAACATTCCATACAGGCAAGTCAAACTTGGCCAAACTAAATCAAACCCTCACCCATGAGAAAGAGAATTAGGCCAACAGACAGAGTACAACTTTAAGAGTAGGAAAAAAAAGCAGATGGAAATCCTTTTCCCCAATTTAAATGCTTATTCTATAATGTTGTTGATTAGATCCTGCCAGGTTTTAAATAATTTTGCACAGATACTCTTAAGTGAGAATTTGATATTTTCCAGTTTCAAATAATATAAAACATCAGTTGCCCACTGACTTAAAGAAGTGGGTTAGGATTTTTCCAGTTGAGCAAGATAAGTCTACGTGCCAATAGTGAAGTAAAGGCTAACCTTATTGTCTTATGTGGTCAAATAATAACAGTATATATTTAGTGAGTATCAGTGTGAAGGCCAGAACTGTTTTTGCGTCCAGTATGCACAATTAATTTGGAGTGATGATGATCAAGCTCTACTGTATATTGTCTAGCAAAGCTATTGTATCAGCATAGCTTTATGCATATACAACATTTTGGTAGACAAAAACAAGTGTCTACTAACAATAATAGTGATATTTGTTTTTTCTTAATATTGAGATACTGTACTTTGCTTTTTCAAAATTCTTAGATATGAATGGAGCTATGAATTGTGAATATTGCTTGGCAAGTGTTATCAAGTTATTGTAAAATTCCTTAAAATTACAATTTACAAATAAGAATTACTATATATTTTAATTGATATTTAGAATGCATCTTTTTGTAATTATAATGAAATGTAAAAGACAAAGTAAAAACAGGCAGTGACTAAAGAAAAGTTAGGAGAAATTTGTCTATCACTATGGCAGTAGCCACAGATTTGGGTTACATTCAGTTGAACATTCAGCAACAACTTTGATTCAGTGATCTGAAACATTTGTGTAAGTATTCAGTACTTCTTGTTTATCTCTTCCTGTATTTTAATAGGATACACTGGTACGTATTTTGACATTTTCAAAAATACCAGCTCATGTTTTAATTGTTTTTGAAATCTGATGAATTTTCATTTGTCAATTGTTTATAGGGTGAACATATCTCTGATGATGAACTAATAACAAATACTAATTAATGCATGAAAAGAGCTAATCAGAAATTTGAAAAATGGTTGAAACCTTTAGAATGATTTGGTCTAACACATACTGAAAAGTATAGAAGCAATCCAGAGATTTGAACAGCAGTAGAATTCTGAGCCGGTATATTTTAATTGACCTGAGAAGGAAAAAATCTTAATCATTAATCTGTTTTGATTGCTTCTTTAAGGCATACTGCAGCCATTTCTTTCAGTTTGTCAGTCATAAAAAATGTATTCACTGATGCTGTATGTGTTCAAGTTTGCTCACCACTGCTCTAAAGTACTTACATATTAATATAATGGTATTTGAGGCCGTAGTGTAATAGTCATAACTGGCATTGACTGTACATTATTTCTAATAACATATTATCCAAATAACTTTATTTTAATGTGCAATTCAAGGCTTCTTTAATGAGTGTAACTAAGTATACACTGCACATTGTACATTTCCTTATAGGAAGCCAAGGAACAGCTGTCTCCTCTAGCCATAACTCTGGATAAACTTCAGCAAGAAAAACAAGATCTCTTGCAGCGGAAGAATCAACACAATGACGAGTCCATGGAAAAGGTTTATTTACAGATATTTAATACTAATTTGAGTAATTTTAATACCATTTTAGAAATTATGAGTTGCTCTTTGTAAGTACTGCTAAGAAAAAAAAATACAAAGAAAATAGTAAAGTGTAATGTTATTTTCTAAAATATTTTGTACTGTAAATAAGCTTAAGTAGATTTGATTCAAAGATTCTTCAATGATTAGTATGTGTTTAATGGAGTGCATGTGCTTCCTGAAAACTATGTTCTTTTATGTTAAGCCTAACAATAACATCCACAAATACCTCACAACATGTATCATATGACCAAACACACAAGCAACAGAAAAGCAAAAAAAAAAAAAGTTTTTAATGTTGATTTAACTTGGGGTAAACAGCTTTGAAAGCATCGCATCAACATTATCAAGAGAGAGTTTCTGAAGTTCAGAATCGGGGTCTCTACCTTCGTCCAGGAGGCTTGATTTAGAGAAATGGGCCTACAGCTGTATGGTTTGATAATTTTCAACAAGACAGCACTGGGATATTAAATTCCTGAAGACAATAGGTGGTACTGTACCCCCTTTTACCATCCAATTTCTGTGTTACTTTAAACATTTTCGTAATAAGCAGTACAATTCCATGCATGTTTCCTTTTCCAACTTTTTCTTTCTACATCCAGAATATTCTGGCAGATTGTCTCTGACCTTCAGTTCTAATCTTGTTTTGTAATTTCTCTCTCGATGTTGTGAAGCCCAGGGTTCATACGGCCACCCTTTCCCCAACACAGACACGCAGGACACGGCTTTGCCACACAGTACACGGTTTATTTATTTAAACACAATCCAACACAAGCCCATGCCACAGTCCTTTTGCTGCCAGTCTTTTGGCCTCCAGTCCTCCTCAAGAGCTTTGTCCACTTCCTCCCAACTCAGGGCATTGAGTGGTGGTGTCTGGCTCCTTTTATAGGGCACTCAGAAGGAGTCCAGGTACCCAACAAACTTCTTCCGGCAGCACTTCCGAGTGTGGTGGAAGTGCTGCCAAATAGGGCCGTGTAAATGTCCAAGAGGCCACAGGCCCCAGCAGGGTTGAGTTTCCATGCTCATAACCCTTTGCCCTACTGTAAGCAAACAGTCTTGAAAATACTCTTTCCCCCTGTCCTTCCATACTCGGGGTGTCCCGGCCAAGTAAGGGTTCTGGCCATCTGCCACAATATATACATTTTAAAAGGAACTTTGCTCTGTAATGTTTAATTTTTACTTTTCCAGTGTATTCAAAAATATTTTTATAAGAGTGTGTGTGTATATATATGTATGTATATAAGTATATATGTATAATTATTGATTAAATTTGCTGCACAAAGCATAATAGGTATGCATTTATTGTTTCATACTTAACCATTTCCCATTACTCTTGTTGGAAAAGAACTAGTTCCTTTTTCATCAGGAATATAGCAATGTTACAATGCCAATATTGATCCATACATACATTTTGTATGTATGTCATACTGTATTAGCTTCAACTGTATAGTGAAGTACAAATGATACTTTTATGTAAGTCAGTTGTAATTCCACCCTAGAATCAATAGTGATTTTCACAAAGCGACTGGGATAATACAATGGCAACATTTTTGCCCCTCAGTGTGTGATGAGCCTAATTTTTTTAAAAGCTTTTTATGACAGAGTCGCATTATATTAATATATTTCTTTGTTGCTTTATATAATAATTTGTGGACAATGCTGATTCTCTGCTTTAAATGTTTGGTACTGCTTTCTGTCTGCAGAGTGTAGTCTTAACATCAATACACAGAGCTGGCACTTGTAACAATGCAACCTTTATTCTTATTAAGTAGCATATAAAGGCAGAAGACTGTACCTGTGTAAATGGTTCCCATTTGTCCAAAGTCAGAAAATTAGCCTTGTGTTGGAGCATGAGCAAATGATCACCCTGTTCATAAAGAATGTGTCTTGAAGAGGCGTATATTATTGAGCACTTCAGTCTAAAACATGGACATGAACTTTGCATCATTCAACCTACTGTATGTGAAAGCAGGACATGAGCAAATCTGTGCTATTCATGAATCTCTACTTGTCATGTTCATGGAAAGATCTGTGACTTTTATGAGAATCCTTGGTGTTTTCCAAAGATTCAAATCCACCTATAGTGTTTGTTTTGTTCTTTTAATAAATAAAATGTTATAAGTTTAATTAATTACATCAAAACAAAATATTTTAGCATACAAAATGTGACATTATAGTAAAACAAGAATTAAAAAAGAAGCATACTTAAATAATATATATTGCAAAGTAGTGTCAGATATTGTTTTAGAAAGCAGTTTTCCCCTACCCCCATAACCAGTTGTGACCTAAACATTCAGAAGTTCCCCAAGTTTGGGAATTAAAGGCCTTATTAATTGTGCACTATCCCTTTCCTTCCAAAATATTACAATCATTGATACATGTTTGCGTTAAGTATGTACATTTTCTTCTGACAACAGAAGAACACTCTCCTGAACACCACTTGAATTTTATAGTTGACATTTGAACTGGCATCCTTAATATCAAATGAGGTTATTACAGCCGAGAAGAGATTACAGACAGTAGTTACCATTTTTTTTAAACTTAATGGTGTCAGCCATCAATACCCTCCCACATAACCCTTTTGTGTGTTCATTGATTTTTTTTTTCCCCATATAGATTAACACTATGAAGGAGAAGATTAATAAAATCAACTTGTTCGAAAAGGAGATTGAAAAGTATATTACTGAAGGAAAACAAGAATACAAGGAGGTAATATAGTTGAGTTTCTTTTGTAAAGTTTATAATAAGTGCATTTATTGCTATTGTTGTTTTGAGTGATACAGATAAGCATAGCTTAAAGATTTCCCCCTTATGGTAAGTTTAAATTCATAATATTGTTCACAGTTTGTTGTGCTGTTTTATTAAAGCAACAATGCAGGTTTTTGTTTTGGATACATTTTAAAAACACTATAATAATAGCAATACCAGTACCAATGGTTTGCAAGCAAGGTAGTCAGTTAACCAGTCATCTTCAAACTGCATCTGTATGATTCAATATGAGCCCAAAATTAAGTGTCTATTTGTGATGGAATCAAGGTTTGTTAAAGCTGGGGGGGTGACATAAATAGAACAAAGTGTTAAAAGTAAATGATGGTAGGCTTGGTTGGAGAAAAAAGTGGTGAAGGACAATGCGTTGACACTTTGTGTCACATATTCTTGTTTCTGCACTGTATGTTCCAAGAAGTGACAATACAGCACAAGGGGAGGTACTGATATAGCATGACTTGGGACAGATACACAGGTTAGATATACATAGACAGTATATTTGCACCCAAAAATATATATATTGCCGCATTTATTGCAGAACGTGACCTGTCCTTCACAATAACTCAGCTACTGAGAGTGGTAAAGACTGCTGAGAAGATCACCAGGACCCACTGCCCTCTCTGCAGAGCATCTACAACTGCAGAGTCCGCAGGAGATCTCAGGGACCCCACCAATCCCAACATGAACTGTTCACACTTCTACCCTCAAGCAGGAGGTTTAGAAGTATGAAATACTGGACTTCCAGGCTAAAGAACTCTTTCTTTCCTAAGGCCATTAGACTCCTAAATAACTGACTGGAGTTTATAACCATGGTTCACCTCATTCTATCGACCTCACACAACTGTATTTGACTTGTCCATCACACACCTACCTGCACATTACACTTTATACTTCTAGCTACGTTTTTATACTTTATGCTGCCTCTGTCACTTATTATCTATCTGCTACTTATTATGTATGTTTATCTTTATACATTGGTTTTATCATTTGGTGTGGACAGCAAAGAAAGAATTTCATTGTACAGGGAAGTGTGTTTCCTTACTGTGCACATCACAATAAACTTTGAACTTGAACTTGTGTAAAAGTTGTCAGAGGACTGAAATGTTCTTATAAGGTTGCGTGTGCACTTCACCTGTTTAAGGAGGTGAATGTAACTTTATTTAATTTCAGTTCTTTTCATTATTTGACTTGATTATTCTTGATCTGCCATCTATCTTCAATGCAATTCTTTTCTTCATTTATGATGTTGCACTCCCAATGTTTATTTTCATAGCTGTTAAGAAAAAATGAAGTTGTTGGAATTATATTTAACATAAAGATATCACAATTGTCTTTTTCATTTCATTTATTGAACTGCCTTATATATTCGCATATAAGTCGGGTCTTGAAACCCGAGTAATCAATCATAAAATCAGAACCCGACATATACACCGGTTAAAAAATGCGACACACCAATCTCACACCAGTTTCTCAGACACATCGAATTTTGTTTCAGCAGTGCAGTAACCAATTTCTTTCACCACTTTAACGACTTTTAATTTAAAACAAGCTTCATATTTTCTTCTGATTGAACGCTCCATTGTAGATAAGGGATATTCTTATGATAAAGGTGTATGAGCGTGTGAGATACAAAAAAACACCAAACAGTGCAAGCGTCACTTTGGAATAGTTTCAGGTATTACCGTGTGGTCAGGTAGGCACAATATATATAGAAAAAAAGGCAGTGTGCTCCGTAGTTACTCTGTCAGGTGGGCATTAGCATATCATAATCTCTTGGACCAATAGTGCGAGTTTTCCGCATTTAACTTATATGACCAACATAAAATACTAGAAATTATACAGTAAAATAAAGCCCCGACTAATCCACGGGAGAACTTATCCGTGAGTATGTATGGTAGTTATGTATTCATTTGTCTTTGCAAAATGCACTTTAATTATTCTACTTTGATGTGTTCATTGAAATATGTTCCACGCTTGAAATGTGTTCATTGTTTACATTATTTATTTAATATTGGAGTTTTGCACAAGTTCATTTTTCTGTTGTTTCACTTATTGTAACATTTGTAATAACCCGGGTCTAGTGGTTAAGTTTCAGGAATATTTTTTACTTTAACCCCAAAATATATTTTGTTTCTTATTGTAGCAAAAGGAGACAGAACTACAAGAAACTAATTTACAGCTGCGAGATGCAGAAAGTCAAAAGGAGAAGATCAGCAAAGAAATGGCAAACATTAGACAAGACATTGATACACAGAAGGTAATAATACCCTTTTCTTAAATATTCGGTAATAGAATGAAAAGGATTTTTTTTAAATTGGATTAAAACATTGGTTTGAGCCTGTATTGTTGATGTTGGACATTAAAAAAATTAAAGCTGTATTGATTTATTAATGACATGAATGTCTCTGCCGAGGTAAGTAAACCTCACAACAAGATCAACACTCTCTCCACTGACAGACACAGACAGGTCATTAAAAGCATGGATCTTGGTTTTTATCCAGGACACTCGCAAGCCCAGACACTCAGATTCCTCGCTAAGTCTCTCGAGAGCCCCAATCAGAGCCTCCATTGACTCCGCGAAGGTCACGACATTGTTGGCAAAGTCAAGATCAATGAATCTTTCTTCACCAACAGATGCTTCACAGCCTTTGGACCCCACAACCCTGCCCAATACCCAGTCCATGCAAGCATTGAACAGACTAGGAGCAAGAACACACCCCTGACGAACCCCAGAATCAACTGGGAAAAACACAGAGGTTCTTCTTTCACTCTGCACAGCACTCACAATACCAGTGTCCAGGCCGGCAGTAATATCCGGCAACTTCGGGAGGATTCCGCAAAGTCTCAGGATGTCCCAAAGGGCACAAAGAAACTCTGCCGATATTCACATTTGTGCTCCACGAGAACCCTCAGTGCCAGGATGCGGTCCATGGTAGACTTTTTATGCGTAAAACCAGACTGCTTCTGTTACTGGTAGGTGAGCAGGTCATCACGGATCCTATTGAGGATGACCCTAGCAAGGGCCTTACCCGGCACTGTGAGCAGTGTTATTACCCTCTAGCTGCTGCAATCCAGACAATCTCCCTTCCCTTTCCAGATAGGGACGATAAGTCCTGTTTTCCATTCATTTGGGATGATGCCCATCTTCCAAATGGAAGCAAAGATTGCTTGCAGTGTAAGAAGGACAGCCTTACTATCAGTCTGGAGAAGTTTGCCACAGATTCCTCCAGCCTTCCCTCCCTTCAGCTAGTTCACCACCTGTGCAATCTAAATGGGATTGGGTGGTTCACAGTTAATTGGATCATTGTCAAGAACCGTGGACCCAGAGATGTCCAATGTCCTAGCCAGAGGATCAGCTGTAAGCAACTGCTCAAAATAGCCAGCCCAGAGGGTTACAATTGCAGTTTCATCCATAAGGACCGTTCCATCACGTTCTCTGACTTCAGTTCACCAAGGAACAGATTCAGATGTGCATAATGCTTTGATTTCTCTGTAAGTAGGATGTGGGTCACTAGACATAGATGGTGTGTCTTCTGCTCAGAGATTCCTTTAACAAATGGCATCTGCCATCAGAGCCCTCGCAGCCATCCTTCTCAGTTCCCAGTACAGACCGGAGTTACCATCAAGCTGTGTGCTGCTACTCTTCTCAATGATATCCAGGTTGCCTTGCGAGATGAAACTCCTTTTTCTGGGCACACTGGTACACCAACACAATCTTCAGCAACCTTCAGGGTCTTGTCATGGAGGGTCTCCCACATCACATTAGGATCAGCTGTCACACCTAAGTCTGTAAGTTCCTCACACAAATTGTGTGCAGACTCATTAGAAACAGCTTGATCTTGGAGTCTTGCCTGGTCTAGCTTCATTCTCCTAGTAAGTGGTAGCCTACTGGACCTAAGCTGGATCTTCAGAGTAACAACAACAAGCCTGTGGTCAAAATTCACAAGCTGGGAACTTCTGTAGATGCCGCAGTTTTGTAAGCGCCTCCAGTGGTTACCCACGAGGATGTGATCGATCTCCTTCATTGCACCTTCAATATTGAAACACCAAGTCCAACAATGCGGCTCAGGGCTCTGGAAACAGGGTCCAACGATGTGGCCATTTTCACCACGGTTGCCAGACCCCTGGCGACCAACACAATCCTCCTAGCCGAGTGCCAGTGGTCTCATTGAATACACCAATGACTAGAGGAGTGTTACCTCTTCTGCACCAATCAACCACCAAGCGAAGCTGTGAATAAAATGTCTCCCTCACCAAGATATCACTCACTGTGGTCAGAGCATACACTGAGACAATAGATAAGGCACCCAGAGAATGCCTTAATCTGAGTCTCATAATACTCTCGTTGAAAGGAGTGACATCGGACACCATTGGAAGGAGCCGATCTCCCTCAGCAACAGCTACTTCCTGAGTATGGCAGCCATCAGAGTGACCAGATCAATAAAAGGTGTACCCACATACAGAGATCTGGCCTGTCCAAATTCTGCACAATTCAGAGAGTGTCACCATTGAAATGCAGAGTTCACAAAGCTCCTCTGACAGCAGAGGATGATGATCATCATGCCGGAGAGACAAGATGTTTAAAATCAGTGCTTAGCAGTCATTTAACAATATACACAAAAGTGTATTTAAAATGGGATTTGGAGTACAGAGTTTAAAAGTTTAAGGAGATTGTTTAAATAAAGTCATTGCTGGCAGGTTAATCAATGATTGTTTTGTGATATTCCATCTAGGGTAAAGTTTCAATTTTGAATTGTGAACTGCTTAGTTAATTCTTGTGAGTTTGAACATTTAAGTCTTCATATAATTTATGTACTATGCCATATGCAATTAATAAATGTTCAGTACTTAGCAATATATGAAATTCAGTACTTTAGATGCATTTTCAGAAAATGCTTGCCTTCTTCATGTGTGTGTAATGTGAATTTCATTAACACCTGGAATTTGCAGTCACACTGACAAAAACAGATGATGAGTTAATTTTCATATTTGAGGTTATTGATTGATGCCGTTTTCCATGTGCTAAAAATAAAAATTCTGTAATTGGAAAATATAAACAATTGGTGGCCCTTGTAAGGAAATTTTTTTTTCTTGCTGATAGATGGGTGCTAATGTTAGCATTGACTATCTGATGGACTTGTTGCCTGACTAAGACTGGTCATAACAGAGGCTAATCCCCTTAATGCATTTGTCTTGGTCCATACCATCATATTTGATAGGCTGTCAATTAAAATTTCCACCAATATATACCTTTCTTGCTTTGTTTTTTTTCTTTGATGGGTACTTGGACTTCATATATACCATATTATTTCTGATTATCAGTATTGCTTAAAAATATTCAGAAAAGAACACAAGAAATTATTAATATTTAATATGATGCAAAGGAGCCGACTCAGATTATCTTATGTGTTATTGCTGATACTGATAAAACTGACCTTGAGTACCTAACCTTTCCTGTAAATGTACATGTTTATCTAGTAATAAGATTTTGTGATGTCAAAGACATAACCAAAAAATCTGTTTTACTACTACCATCATTCTGTAACTATACAAGGGACTAGAGAGTGGTGAACTTTGAGCAAGACTAAGGGAGATGGTGTTTAAACCATCATTGACAAAAGTTGTCGTGAGCAGTAAAAACTCTGATTGATCAAATTGTGGCACCGTAGCTGGCATCATATGTAACAATGGTGGTTTAAGGATGTTCTCCATCTGAACCTCAAATCTGACTAAAGAAAAGACTTTAAACTTCAATATGAATAATAACATGATTAACAATTACAGGTCCACAACTATTGCACAGTCAGGAATACACTTCAGTTAAAACAAAACTTTATTGTTCAAAATAAATTATGCAGAGAGGGAAAATTCTACAGGTTTAGTGATGGTAATCCAAAGCTTTTTTTGGAACGGATTTAAAATCTGTGATATGTTATAATCGTAAAAGAAGGTTTCTTTTTCTGGCAGATGCTGAGCTAAATAAGTTAAATGACTTTTACTGTGGATGTGCCATGAATGGTCTTAGTCTCAAAAATAAACATTAATACCTTCACCAATTAAATGCCATTTTTGTTGTTGGGATGTTTCCTGAAGTTTGCTTATGGACACTGCCTGAACTTTGTGCACAATTTTTTTTTTTATGTTTTGTTTTCTCCTAAAATATGTTTTGTGCCACTATGGGGCAGTGCAGAGCTTTTTTTGATATTTTACCTTTTCAAATTTTATTTTGCAATTTTTTGGGCTGCAAATGAGCAAATGCTAAATATGTGAATGAGAATTATATCTTGTGAATAATATGGAATAGTGGTGCACTAGTATGTACTGAACAGGCAGGGAAGGCAGAGAAGGAGTAAGCAAAAGTTGCAAGTAGGACTTTAGTTCCTTTTGTTTAAATTTATAATACTCTTAGCACTAAAAGATAAATTCATATACTTAAAAAGAAGGAAAATATATAGCAAAAGAGGGTGCTAAGCAAAAAGTTATTAGGGCTGAGGCCATACAGAGCCACAGTTTGCACTACATAGTCACAAACGGTTGCTGGCCAGTCCTGGAGGTGTTTTTAGAGAAGCTGAAAGTACCATTGTGTAATGCTGCTAAGGTTGGTTGAGGTACATGAAAGGTTTTTGTTTACATTAAGAAACACTAATCAAAGTCAATATAATAATAGCATTCCCAGACTTGCTTAATCCATCTTAGGTTTATATGGATTATAGCTGAGAATTTGCACATAATGAAGTGTGCAACTGCTCATGCTTATCTATGTGCGCAAAGTGGATGGTTGTCCTTTCATACCTACTCAGTTGCTGTTTAGCTTTCACAACTGTGTTTCTGCTATTTCTTGAATATGGCATTGTGTGTTGTTTGTAGCACATGCATAGTCAACATGGACACAAGAAGTGGAGGTACATTGACCATCCTGTGAATGAGCACAGTTATCCATATTGATGTCAAGTGGTACTTTGTCCACTCCCATTGGTGCTTATCTGCTTTTTTGTGAATGGGTCATATGTCAACAGTATGGGCTAAAGGCAAAGGTCAAACCATAGATGGGGCTCAAGGTCATCAACGAACCCACTCTGACTTAACGTCCATACTCATACAAACAATTTGTAGGCACAAAGCAACCTAATGCACATTTCTTTAGAATGTGGGAAGAAAACTGGAATACCCTGATGAATGACAGTGCAGACACTGGGAAATATTACAGTTCCATACAGATAACAATTGGACACAAGATTCGAACCTATATGAACCTTGGGTATGAGATATGAGCTGTAAATCGGTAGCACTCACCTCTTTGCTACTGCACTACTGTAGTAGTCCAAAAACTGGAATTACTTTAGTCATAAAATCAGAAATAACTAATACAAATGTTATTTATCAACTAAGTCAGAGCGCTATTGTTAATCATCAGCACATTGTAAAGAAATAGAGAACACTTTTTACTGTTGGAAGCCAAGAGATTACATTTTAGGACAGGGCTATTCAATTACAATTTCAGATGTGCCAGATTTTCAAACTAAGAAATAGCTGGGATAGACAATTTTAGTAGCTGGTAAGCGACAGGTAATGACAAATTTAAAATCAACACAAATTAGTGTATTTTAAAGCAAGTAATGTATATTCATTGTTTCTCTTTTACATTTGGTCACATCTGACACAGGCATATGAAAATGTATAAAAAAAACCAACATAAAAGCTATAACTGAACAGAATCTAAGGTAGTAGCAATACTTTATTCCTCTTTTGAAATAAAAAAAATAAACATTTTGCTCACATCTGACCCAGGCACATCTCAAAATGCATAAAATCAAAAAAGTGCACAGTATTAGCAATAACATTTGTTTTCTTTTTGAAATATAAGAATACCCCGTCTCAATTAAAATGGGTGGTCATGATAGGCAAGGGATTTTCCACAACAAAACATTTCTGTTGAAATTGTTTCGATGCCCCCATGGAAAAAAAACTACTCCAGTAAATGTTTAACAGCAAGGCACCATGTATGGCATGAAAGTGAATTAGTACATTTATTTTAATGATTTGTCTTTAAAATGTCTTTGTACAGAGTTCTTGGGTGTCAAGTAATGAATTATTAATTATAATTATTACTATTATTTTTTTTATTTTTTATTTTTTTTACTAAATCTTAATTTCCATGTTTCTTTGTTGATGAGCTCCCGTTGAAGAATTTATTGGTAACAGAACATATAAGTGTGCATGCCTAAACACATAAAGTAACAACTAACAAAGTGCCATTTTTAATACCATTTTAAACCAAGTTTACTGTCCGCTGTTAATCACAGAGCACTCCTGTAAAACGACTATAATATATCTTCAACCTTAAAACGCAGACTTCATCACATCGCTGTGTTTGATGAAACAGCGGGCAGACAACAGCTCGTATGTGTTTACTGAGAGACAGGCCGGCATTTTGCATGTGTTAAAACAAAAGAGACAGAAACAGACATGAAACAGAGGACCTATATGATGGGCAGATGAATGTCACATGTTTTGCAAGCCTACCTTTTGTTTTGATTACTGGTTGCAGAGAGGGTAGAATCTACAGGTGGTCTAGTGATGGTGATCCAAAGCTTATTTGGAAAGAATTTAAAATCTGTGATATGTTATAATTATAAAAGATGTGGCAGATGTTGAGCTAAACAAGTTAAATGGCTTTTACTGTGGATGTGCCATGAATGGTCTTAGTCTCAAAAATAAACATGAATACCTTCACCAGTTAAATGCCATTTTTGTTGTTGGGATGTTTCCTGAAGCTTGTTTATGGACACTGCTTGAACTTTGCATGCAATTTTTATTTTTCCTGTTTTGTTTTCTCCTAAAATATGTTTTGTGCCACTATGGGGCAGTGCAGAGCTTTTATTGATATTTTACCTTCCCAAATTTATTTGGCTATTTTTTTTAGCTGCACATCAGCAAATCCTAAATATGTGAGAGTTATATTTTGTGAATAATATGGAATAGTGGTGCACTAGTATGTACTGAGCACCAAGACAGAGAAGGAGTAAGCAAAGGTTACAAGTAGGACTTGTTAATTAAGTTACTTTTGTTTAAATGTATAATACTCATAGTACTTAAAGACATATTCATATACCTCTGTCCAAAGACAGGTACAGTAAGTGATTCTGAGGAAGGGGAAATCAGTCAACGTTAGCAATTGAAACTTTCCCAGGAACACAAACATCTTGTCTAGTAGAAGTGACCAGAGAAGGACTTGAACAGAAAATATCACTATATGCTGATGATATGGTACTATTTTTATCAGATCCACAATATACGGTGCCTGCAGCCCTTAAGCACTAGCAGAATTTCAAAAGATTTCTGGACTTAAAATTAATTTGAATAAAAGTGTGCTCTTTCCAGTGAACTATCTAGCACACAATATTAGATTGGACACCTTCCCTTTTATGATCGCAGTTCAATTGAAATACCTATAGGTAAACAACACAAGTAAACATAAAGCTGTTTATCAATAAAATTTTGCTATCTGCATAGAAAAACTTAAGCAAGCGTAGATGGTCTACCCTTCATCTCACTTTATCAGGAAGTATTAACATTGTCAAGATGAATATTCTTTCTAAGCTTCTTTTTCAATTTCAGAGCATTCCCATTTACATTAACAAATCATTTTTAAGAAGGTAGATTCAATCATAACCTCATTTATTTGAAATTCAAAACATCCACACATCAAAAAGGGAAACCCTACAACGACCTAAGGCAAAAGGTGACATGGCTCTGCCTAACTTTCAGTTTTATTACTGTGCAGCAAATATACAAGCTATAAAAACCTGGACATTGATACAAATAGATGAACACACACAGGCTTGGTCCACAATAGAATTAAAATGATACAGTACTTCTTTATATTCCTTGCTTTGTACCCCAGTAATTGCAAGTTATTGTCAATATACTAACAACCCAATTGTGCTTCATTCACTCCAAATATGGAACCAATGTAGGAAGTACTTCAAGATAGAGAAGCTTTTATCTGTGGCACCTCTGCACAATATCCACCTTTTTACACCCTCTCAAACATTTGCAGTTTTTAATGTTTGGAAAACATTCAGGATTAAATCACTTAGAGATTTGTACATAGACAACATCTTTGCATCCTACGAACAATTACACTCCAAATTTAACTTTCCATCAACACAATACTTTCACTACCTCCAAATTAGAAACTTTGCTAAACAAAATATGCTAAATTTTCTCTCCTCCCACCTACTTCTATTCCAGAATATTGATCAGTCTTCAGGATTCAGACAGCATTTCTGCAATATATAAAAACATTTTAAAGTCCCTTCCTTATAAAGAGCTCAGAGTATAGTGGGAAAAGGATCTCTTACTCAACATTTCAGAAAAGGAGTGGAAGGCAGCCATGCACAGAATTTACTCTAGCTCCATATGCGCAAAGCATACAATTATTCAACATATAATATTTTATTAAGCACATCTGTCTTGTTTAAAATTATCCAAAATATTTCCAGGGGCTCACATCCAACCTGTGAATGTTGCAGTCGAGCTCTAGCCTCATTGGGCCATATGTTCTGGGCATGCATCAAATTAACATCATTTTAGACCAAAATCTTTAAATGCCTTTCAGAGAGCCTCAGAGTCACAAACCATCCTAATCCATTAACAGCTGTTTGGTGTACTCCCTGATGGGCTTAAAGTGGAGAAGGACAAACAAACTGTAATTGCCTTTACCTCATTAATAGCATGTGGACTTGTCTTGCTCAATTTGAAAAATCCTAACCCACCTGTTTTAAGCCAGTGGGTAATTGATGTTATATACTGTTTGAAATTGGAAAAAATCTAAATTTCACTTAGAGGATCTGTTCAAAACTTTTTTAAAAACCTGGCAGGATCTAATCAATAACATTTTAGAATAAGCATTTTATTGGGGAAAAGGATTTTTTGTGCTCTTAAAAGTTTAGTCTGTGTATTGGCCCAGCTCTCTTTCTCATGGGTGGGGGTTGATTTGAACTTTGTTTTGTTAAGTTTAATTACTTTAAATATACAGCAGCATGTTACTTGCTTTTAATAAATTCAATAATATGTTTTTAAAAAAAAAAAAGTAACTAATCTGACAGTTTTTTTAAACCCTTTTTTACAAATTGCACTGTAACAAATAAGTGCATTGTTTGCAAATAAAACAATAAATGTAAAGGAGTACTGTATTTTTCTTGATTAAAATTATGGAAATTCTAGTCTGATGAAGGTGTGACTGTAAAGATGTTTCTTAACTGGACAATTCCCCAGTTGCAGAAATATGGAAAAAATGGTGTAGCTCAGTAACCCGTTTTTAATGGTTAGCCATCAATAGTCTCTGCAGTTGACTGGCACCTCCTAAGGTTGGTTTCTGCCAGAATAAGCTCCAACCTCCACAAGTCTAAATTGAATTAAGCAGCTTTAAAAATGTTATGTACAGGGTATGCCTATGTTTGTGACAATAATGAGAAAGCAGTTTTGTTGTCCCTCAAGTAGAGTAGTGTCATTCATTACTGAATATCGAAAAATACATTTTAAAGTATAGACTACAAGAAGTCTACTTATATAAATAATCTCAATAATAGATCAAAAATTAAAGTTTAACAAAACCTGTACATCTAGAATAAGAGCATAGTTGTAGAACACCTAATCATATCACTCAAAAGATATTTATGAAGAGGCATATTTTCAGTCACTGGAAGGTGAGCAAATGATCACGGATCCTATTGAGGAAGACCCTAGCAAGGTCGAATACCAGTGACCGGAACAGTCTGGTTTTACGCCTAAGAAGTCTACCATCGACCATATCCTGGCACTGAGGGTTCTTATAGAGCGCAAACGCGAATATCGGCAGAGTTTCTTTTGCAGCCTTTGTCGATTTTCGCAAAGTGTTCGACTCAGTTGATCAAGCTTCCCTGTAGGACATCCTGAGGGTTCGCGGGATCCTCTCGAGGTTGCTGGATATCATGGCTGGCCTGTACACTGGTACTGTGAGTGCTGTGCAGAGTGGAGGCAGGACCTCTGCGTTTTTCCCTGTTGATTCTGGGGTTCTTCAGGGGTGTGTTCTTGTTCCTACTCTGTTCAATGCTTGTATGGACTGGGTGTTTTGCAAGGTCATGGGTTTCAGATGCTGTGGGGCATCTGTTGGTGAAGAAAGATTCACGTATCTTGACTTTGCTGACGATGGTGTGATCTTCAAGGAGTCAATGGAGGCTCTGATTGTGGCGCTCGAAAGACTGAGTGAGGAGTCTGAGTGTCTGGGCTTGCGAGTGTCCTGGATAAAAACCAAGATCCAGGCCTTTAATGACCTCTTGGGCACAGCCATCAGCAGTGTGTCTGTTTGCGGAGAGAGTGTTGACCTTGTTGAGAGGTTTACTTACCTTGGCATTGACATTCATGTCTGTGGGGACTCTTCCTCTGAAGTCAGTAGACGGATTGGGAGAGCATGGGGGGTCATGAGGTCACTGGAACGGAATGTGTGGCGCTTCCGATATCTATGCAAAAGGACAAAGGTCCAAGTTTTTAGAGTCCTGTATTGCTATATGGTTGTGAGACATGGACGCTATCCAGTGACCTGAGATGAAGACTGGACTCCTTTGGTGCTGTGTCTCTCCGGAAAATCCTTGGGTACCGTTGGTTTGACTTCGTGTTGAATGAACATGCTCATGGAGTCCCGAATGAGTTACATTATCTGCATTGTGAGGGAGCGTCAGTTACGGCACTACGGCCAAGTGGTGCTTTTCCTCCGAGAGTGATCCGGCTCATAAGATCCTCATTGTTGGGGACCCAAGTGGCTGGCCTGGGCCAATTAGTCGCCCACATAACACCTGGCTGTGGCAGATGGAGGGTCATTTCCGGAGGGTAGGACTGGACTACGTGTCTGCCTGGGGGGTTGCCAACCAGGATCCCGAGTGGTTTCACCATGTAGTGGGTGCGGCAACGCACTGTACCAGTGCATGCTCCCCAACTTGACTTGACTTGATATTTTCAGGGAATTCTAAAACCTGCAGTATTCACATGCAGACGTCATACAAACTATAAGCACTGAATGCTTTGCATTTTATTCAAAAAAGAGGAGATGCAGAATATTATAAGATACCTCCACTCCTGTTATTGGTTAAACAGGAACATTTATTGATATTGAGAACCAAACGTATGCATACCTAACCTCTGTACCAAGGTAATATGAAAATTGTATAAATAATTTATTGTGAAAACAATGGACATCTGTTCCCTATGTAGTCTTCTTGGTGACTGCATGAACTTAATATACAAATGTACATGACATCCTTATAACTTTTAACCTGCATTGAGATGAATTTTAATTAATATATATTTTAAACAGTCAGCTTTCAAATAGCTCCGATGACGATTCTGCTATCAACAGATTAGGAGACCTTTGGGTGGAAGTTTTAATTTAAATAATATGTGCATGGAATCATTAACTTCAGCAGAAATAATTTTTCTGACCTTGGATGTGCTAGTCGTAATCTTCCAAACAGACTGATTACCCTTATTGCAATAAATGCTTTTTGTGTTAACTGTTGTCCTCACCTGTGGCCTCATGTATAAACAGTGCGTATGCACAAAAATGTTGCGTAAGAACGTTTCCGCGTTCAAATCGTGATGTATAAAACCTAAACTTGGTGTAAAGCCACGCACATTTCCACGGTACCTCGTAGCCTGGCATATGCAAGTTCTCTGCTCGGTTTTGCAGACTGGCGGCACCTAGCGTCAAAGCAGTGCTGTGTGGTTATCCTTTCTTTTTCAGATCCACATCCCTGACGCGGTTTTATAAATACACTGAAATTAACCGCATATTGTTTATTAGTTTAATGCATCTGATTGTAATTAACCAGTAACAATACAGTGGTCCACGGAATGGTCAAACTATTCTAAATACAATAGCTGCTTTAGTGTTGTTAATCTCACTGCACCTTATTCTTCTTCTTCTTCTTCTTCTTCTTTCAGCTGCTCCCATTAAGGGTTGCCACAGCGGATCATCTTTTTCCATATTACTCTTACTGCACCACTCAGAGTATTTATATCACTGTATCTGAGTGGGGAATCAAAGATCTACAGAATCTGAGAAAGAGAATTATCGGTATACAGCAACAAGCATACGCTGCCTCAGCCATGCTGTCTGTTGAACTGCTTTCACATGGCAAATATTTCAAAGCATTTCCTGTACGGACCTCATGGTTCAGAAACAGTTTCGTCACAAGAGCTATAAACGCACTCAATCAAGTGCTCCTTGTAGAACTGTTTGTACTTATAAGTACCTCACTGTAAACTTGCACTACACTTATAATATTGCACAAACTGAGCCACTTTATAAAGCGCGTATTTACATATCATGACGATATCATTTTTAAGATGAAATGCATCAAAATATATTTATTATATTATACAGATAAAACTTTAACTTCGTTTAAATAATCTATATTGGAGCCAATCCCAGCCAACACAGGGCGCAAGGCAGGAAACAAATCCCGGGCAGGGCGCCAGCCCACCGAAAATCTATATTGTTAATAATTAAACATGCCAGGACACAGTGTCGCAGCAGAGCTGGCACCCCGTTCACAGATTGTTCCTGTCTCGCTCTGTGTTCTTGTTGGGGCTGGCGCAACACTGGAAGGATAGATGGATAGAATAATTAAACACGTACTACGAAGATATTTCAATGTTCCTTAAAAGTTTTGAAGGATTAGTGTTCTAAGCTTACAGATGACTTAACGTCTGTTACAGAGCTGATTGTGTGGCGATTGGGTATTTGGAGAAAGAAAAGTAAGGACAGGAATTGGGGGTTAGTACGTTTGAAAGAGACAGTACTGCTACAATAAATTATTTCATCGAAGGTCGTGCATGGTGCAGCAAGCATATTGCATGAGGCATAAGCAATCACTGCACTACCGTGTTCCCATGTTTAATAACATGATTTAACTCCTATCATCATGAAAATGATATCACGTATACATCTCAGTATTTTAATTATTCAGAGAGCTGAAATATCACGAACGTAATGGATTCTGTGTCCTGTCAGAGGAAGAGAAAGCCCGGAAGCACGTAGTGATTCACACACATAGAGAAAATAGAAGATCAAATAGAAAACAAAGCATTTAACATGCTACTTTAGTTATGATGGGATTTGAGAAACTAGTGAATTAAACAATTTTAAGATGAAGTTTATGATGTTCTACTTTAATGACAAAATAAATTACGTGATTAAAGTCAATCAAGTTGACATTTCGTGCTTTTTTCCTGACTATTTGCCTGTGTTTTTTTGTCTGTACCCTAATAAGTTTTCATATGACACTCAGACGGTGGGCTACGACTCGCCTTTTCACGGCGACTTTGATATGTGACTTCTTTTTTATTTCGGGTGCTGTGCGACTTTGTGAATTTGAGCTTTTGAGTTTCTCGACACTTTTACTCGATCAACTTCCTTTTGTTGATTATACCACTGTTTAAATCCACAAATAGTATGTTTTTCCTTTGCTTCCACTTGGTATTCGCTGAAATTCTTATATTTTCCCCCGTGCTTTTCCCATTGTCTTTTCACAGAAGGCTGAGCTTAAGATCTATTTATATTGATTTGCATATTCAAAGAGGCGTAATTCTGGGAGGAGATGGGGCGGGACAGCAGGCGCGTACACGTGCGTTACTTTTCATGCTGGTCCGGGATTTATGTAGCAGAAGAACATGGAAGTTTGTGTACGCACAGATTTATGCATCTGGATTTTTCAGTGCATACGCACATTCCCGCTTTTGTGCTTATGCCATGTTATAGTGTGAGTTCTACGCACGGCGTTATACATGATGTCCCTGGATTGGTTCTTGCTTTGGATCCTCCTTGGTATTGAAATTCATTTTACAGGTAGGAAAATGAGTGGATGATATTAATTTTTTAAACAGTACATATTTTAAACAACTTCTTTTTGAATATTATATCCAAACAAGTCTTTTTTATTTCTTGTTATTTTTTAAAGACTTGTTTTCTAGGAAAACCTGATAACATGCTGCAGGATGGAATATAATCTGATTGTATAATCAAGAATCTCTGCGCTTCATTTTCATACTCATTGCTGAATAATCCATTCCTAGAGTTAGCTGTTGCAATTTCATTTTTCAAATTAGTACTAGCAATGATCTGCAAACTGTTAAAAGCGTGAAGACATCCAAGCAAAGCAATTCTCAGCCATACTACATTTGAAAGTGAGTGTGAGGTTTTATACATCTTAAATATTTGCATTTTTAACAGACGTTGCTATTCTAAAAATATTTTGAAGAATTATGTTCAAACAAAATGAAAATAATAAAGTGGTGGGGAAAATGTAAACAGTGATGTGAAAAAGAAATTACGCGTTTTGTTCTGTGGTTTTTACTTATTGTGAAAAGACTGAAAATCCTCTATTTCTCAGCAAGTTCTAAAAATAGACAGACAAAAACAATTTTTTTTATTTCTTATGATTTATTTAAAAAATGTGGTAACATGTTGAATCTGTGTTTAAAAAAGGAAACTACACCCATAGTTTTACTTATCGGTTAAGAATGCAATTACAACCATATTATTAAAAGATATGCAGGTATTTAATAATAGGTTAAAATGTATTTTGTTCAAATGTGCCTAATTTGTTTAGGTACTACATCCTGTTTATAAATCAAAGCATAATTTCACCTACACTCTTGGCTTGTTACTTTTATGGTCTAAATTTAGCATCTGCCTAGAAGCTGATTTTGTGATAGGATTATCTTCCTAATCTATGTTGTTTTAATGGGTTGAGTCGTTATTCATTCACCCAGCAGTCAGTGCTAGTTACATTTTTTGTACTCAAACATCATGTTTTCAGAAGTTTTTGTTTTCTTTCCTGTTCATATAACCCTAACAATTATTGTTTGGGTTGTAGATACACAATGAGTTCAAGAAGTATTCGGACCCTTTCACTTTCTGCTCACTTTAGTTTGCTGCAGTTTTTATTTTAAATAGATAACTTTTCCATTTTGGCAATCTACAGTCATTACATCATAATGATAAAAAGCATGTTTTAGATAGGTTTTCAAATTTATTAAAAATAAAAAATTGAAATCTTTAATTTATGTAATTATTTAGACCCTTTGCTGTTGCAATACAGGTGGTGCTCAGGTGCCTCCTGTTTACTTTATCTATGAGATGTATTTATAACAGGGTTCTCAAACTCCGGTCCTGGAGGGCCACGGTGGCTGCAGGTTTTTATTTAACCATTTTTTTAATTAGTGACTGGTTTTTGCTGCTAATTAACTTCTTTTGAATTAATTTTAATTGACTTGTTTTTTAAGATTTATTTCCCTAAATTTCTTCATTGTTCCTCTGAATTGCTTCATTTCTTTCCTTAAACAGTATCCACACAGAAATGAAATAAGATGTGAGTGAGCCAGCAAAAGACCTACTAAGTCAGGGCTTCAAACGCTAACCAATTTCACTCAACCATTTGCTTAATTAGGCACTTATTCTTGTTGTTAATTAAACCCGTTCTTTAATTCCGTGGTTTGTTGCTGCTCTCATTTTGCAATAGCATACATTTCTGAAATTGTTGATTTTCTTTTTTCTAAGAGCTCTGTTAAAATGTTTTGTGGACCTGAGCAGATCAACATTCCTGAGACCTTCATCCTTCTTTATTTTCAGATATTGTATGATCGACACAGTTTGCTGGTCATGGTTTGGCTCATTTTGTATCTCACTATTGTTTGGCAGCTAATTAAGGAAAAAGAAACAATTAATGGGCCTGAGTCTTCAAGAGCAAGTAAATTAGAATTAATTCAAAAGAAGTTAATTAGCAGCAAAAACAGGCCACTAATTAGGAAAAGGGCTAGAATAAAAAACCTGCAGACATTTCACCCCCTTTTAGTCACATTTCCAGAGGACAAGGCAGCTCGCTTTTTCTGCACAATATGCCCAGAGAGTGAAAACAACATCTCGCAAGGCACAGATGTTGTAGGTGTTGCCAAGTACTTGCAAGCAAGGCAAGATAGCTCTTTATATACCAGAGCAGGTGTGGACCACCACTTTAGGGGGCAATCCTCCATGCTGATGACAGGCTCTGCTTTATAGCGCTTCTGAATACAGTCCTCCTCCTTATCACATTTCGACTGTGAAGCCACTAAGAGAGATGCTTTCTTCTGTGGGGGTTGTGATGTTGCAGCTTGCACTGGTTGCTGTATCTCTTCTTTGAGGATGCCAGCAATCAATGACTACACCTCAGCTCTGTTTGTTTTTTTTTTTTTATCGAATTTGCAATTAAAAAACACTAGCCAACCCGCGGTGTAGCATATGCCGCATAATCAGGCCACTTTTTAAATGATTTTTAAGCACAGAGGAAAAAATAAACATTTGAAAAATCCGTAATTTACTAAACCACCAAGAAAAGTAACATTGCAACAATGCACGCTACGAACCAACATACAATTGTCCGTGACTGAAAACCGGAGGAGCGCCGTTGTGCACGGCGCTCGTTAAGTACGCACTGCCCGCTTATGTGCCCGCCCCCAACTCCCTACCTGAGTCGCTTTCGTTTGTGTACAGTCCACACGCACCTGTGAGTTACGTTGACTGTTAATTTTCCAAACACCGCCTCAGTTGGTTTCCACATTGATTTTTCATTGTTCTTTGCGATTCCGGCTGCTTTTTTTTATATATATATAATCCACCAAGTCACCCGACCATGGGGGGCTTTACAAAGGGTAGGAACGTAATCAGTGCGAGCGTATGACCCGCACGTACTGGGAATTTCTCGTTCGTGGGGAACAATTGGAAGCCACGGTCTCCATCACGAATGGGGTTCAACAGCTTACCCACGCTGGGTAGACACACGTTGATCCATTCAGTGTAGCGCGCGTGCAATACCGGACATACAAGTGCATCACAGACCTGTTAATGCTCAATCTCACGTGGCTGAAAGCCACTTGTCCCTCTAAGAATTTGGATGCCGACCGCTGTTGGGTCGTGTAACTATTTAGCAGGCGGAGTCTCGTTCATTTTCGGAAATAACCAGCTAAATCGCTCCACCAACTAAGAACTGCCATGCACCACCACCCACAGAATCGAGAAAGAGCTATCAATCTGTCAATCCTGTCCGTGTCCGGGCCGGGTGATGTTTCCTGTGTTGAGTCAAATGAAGCGAAAGGCTCCACACCTGGTGGTGCCCTTCCGTCAATTCCTTTAAGTTTCAGCTTTGTAACCATACTCCCCCCTGAACTCAAAGACTTTGGTTACCCGGTTGGCTGCCCTATTGGATCGCCTGTTGCGGGGCCTGCATTGGTGAAGCAGGTGAGACGGTAATGAAACAGAGGCACAGGTCTTATTGGTTTTAAAAGACTGCTTCCTTCATTGGGTTTTAACCTATGCACGGAACGAACCAACACACAATCGTCCGCGGCGCTCAGGGTGGAACAGGAGGAGAGGAGAAGGACATCCACTCCGCTCCCTCCGTCATGCTAGTCTGCTGGTTTCTCGTTCAGTATACACTGCCTGCTCATGTGCCCACCTCCAACTTGTCACTAGAGTCTTTGTACAGTCCAGATTCACCTGTGACTCACGTAGACTTTTCATTGCTCTGTGCGGTTTTGGCTGCCTTTCTATATACAATATAATCCACCAAGACACCCGACCACGGTGGGAGGGGGGTGTGTACAAAGTGCAGGAGCATCTAAGAAGACGCATGTTTGTCGCGGATGCGAATTGCTGTATGTAGCGTGTAAAACAGTTTGCTATGGTCACGCGGTCGCAAGGCCATAACCGAAAACTCGTTTTTTAAAGACTGCTTACTTCATTGTGTTCTAACCTCAGTTGTAAAGGAATGTTTTAAGGATCCCATGGGATACCCCTCGCAAACCGTTTTACACGCTGCATATGGCGATTCACCTCCGCAAGAAACATGCCTCTATAAACAGCGTGGGTCGGAGCTGCATGTTGCCTCTACGACAGACGAATATAAATGACGCCATTTTTTCTGTGTCGTCGCGTCTGAGTTGGTGGCCGTGGCTCTGCGAGTTCTCGTCGTATCCAATGGTCTTGGAGTTGGTGGGCGTGGCTCCTTCCTGCGTGCGCCATAGGTGTCTCACACTTGTCGGCGGCTTAGTGAATCCACGCCCCTTCCGGCGTGCTTTCCATGGTCGTCTTGCCTTAGTGAATTATATATATAGATTCTTTGTGGATGTACTGTAATGTAATATCACAACATTCACAGAGGAGAATAGGCAACGAGTAGAGAGTGGCAAGTCACCCTCCCAGTCCAATTTAAACTCAGCGCTACTACTGTTGCGTCATGTGAGGAGGCGGCCCCGTCACTAAATGTCTCATTATCTGACACAAAAAACATACCAGTTTAACACACAGTGGCTAAAAGATTTCCCAGTCTTTTTTTATGATCAGTCCAATGTTTTGCAGGTACTGATAAGCATTGGGAGAAATGTTGGCAGGCACAATGCCGTATATTACTGGAAACCCGATTTTAAAACGAAATAACATATAAGCATCGCTTTTCAGAAAACAAAGTAAGTAATGGCATGTTGTCATCTGTGGCCACTGCTAATGACACACAAAAAAATAAAAGTTAATGAGGAGGTTCTTAAAATCAAAGTGAACATTGCGTACTGTATCACAAAAGACGAACATCCCTTCACAAAATTTAGCCCACTCTTATTTACTACATAAAAAATGGCATAAACATCAATCTGACTTTGACAACCATATGCTAAAGGACTGGCCAAATATCCGGCAGTATGAAAAATGAACTTGCTGCTAAACTCCCGCTATGTGTATTTAATGATCGATGGAGACGCACATATTTCAATAACGTATGAGATTGCTAGAAGATAAAAAAAAGGGTGCATTTAGTGATGGGCTGAGTGAAGCCTCATGAAGCATCAAAACGTTTGAAGCAATTGTGCTGGAAATCGTATCGAAGCTTCGAAGCATTTAAAACTCACCTCTCTAATGACCCCTCCTGGCAATTTTCATTAACGTTACACAAACTCGTGATCCACTTTAATGACGTCTGTTAAAACTCTTATTGCTTTTATTTTTTCTACAGACTAACAACGAAGGGAAGGGTTCGTCAGCAGCTTCTAGTGTCTGATGTCTAAAATATATATATCTATACTAATAAAAGGCAAAGCTCTCACTGACTCATTCACTTACTCATACACTCACTGACTGACTCACTCATCACTAATTCTCCAACTTCCTGTGTAGGTAGAAGGCTGAAATTTGGTAGGCTCATTCCTTACAGCTTACCTACAAAAGTTGGGTAGGTTTCATTTTGAAATTCTACGTGTAATGGTCATAACTGGAACGTATTTTAGTCCATATACACTGTAATAGAATGCAGCTCGATAGCCGTGGGAGGCAGAGTTTCGTATTAAAGCATTTAACCAATCACATTTCAGCCATCATTTGTTGCCAGGCAGAGAGGGTTTCACAATCTGTTGTGGAGGCACTCTAACACAGAATAAATTTCAATTAACCTGTTGCTTCAACCAATCAGATTTTGAGTTGGTGCCCTCTAGCAGGCGTACAGCAACATCACCGTATTCAGACCCATTGATTGGATAGAAGCCGATATGAGGAACTCTACGAGGCCATTGAACGCACCGCAAACGCTCTGAGCAAAAGATCGTCGCGTGCACTATGGCCAACTCCATGGCAGGATTCTGGACAATATTATTTGCCAGACACAGACCAGATTTCAAGACCATGAAAACCTGAAGTTTGTCACGCTCCTCGAGCCCCAGAAGTTTTGGGAATACAAGAATAATTTCACGCAGACTTCTCCACTTTAACACAAGTGCCACGGAGCACTTTTCAATCAATCAATCAATCAACATTTATTTATATAGCACATATTCATACAAAAAAATGTAGCTCAAAGTGCTTTACAAAATGAATAGAGAAATAGAAGACACAATAAAAGATAAACATAAGTCAACATTAATTAACATAGAATAAGAGTAAGGTCCGATGGCCAGGGTGGACAGAAAAAACAAAAAAAACTCCAAAGGCTGGAGAAAAAAATAAAATCTGTAGGGGTTCCAGACCA